>NC_087166.1:18923765-18996265 GCF_035594125.1 Scylla paramamosain | reverse complement strand
TCTGGGCTTGTTCCTCCCTCTCCTCCACCCTCTGACTATTTCATGCCACATATTAAAATTCTTCGCAATGATTTTTTCCATGCCCTCGCTGGCCTAAACCCTCGGAAGGCTTATGGACCTGATGGGGTCCCTCCTATTGTTCTCCGAAACTGTGCCTCCGTGCTTGCACCTTGCCTAGTCAAACTCTTTCAGCTCTGTCTGTCAACATCTACCTTTCCTTCTTGCTGGAAGTTTGCCTACATTCAACCTGTTCCTAAAAAGGGTGACCGCTCTAATCCCTCAAACTACCGTCCTATTGTTTTAATTTCCTGCTTATCTAAAGTTTTTGAATCTATCCTCAACAGGAAGATTCTTAAACATCTATCACTTCACAACCTTCTATCTGATCGCCAGTATGGGTTCCGTCAAGGCCGCTCTACTGGTGATCTTCTGGCTTTCCTTACTGAGTCTTGGTCATCCTCTTTTAGAGACTTTGGTGAAACTTTTACTGTTGCCTTGGACATATCAAAAGCCTTTGATAGAGTCTGGCACAAAGCTTTGATTTCCAAACTACCCTCCTACGGTTTCTATCCTTCTCTCTGTAACTTCATCTCAAGTTTCCTTTCTGACCGTTCTATTGCTGCTGTGGTAGACGGTCACTGTTCTCCTAAATCTATTAACAGTGGTGTTCCTCAGGGTTCTGTCCTGTCACCCACTCTCTTCTTATTATTCATTAATGATCTTCTAAACCAAACTTCTTGTCCTATCCACTCCTATGCTGATGATACCACCCTGCACTTTTCCACGTCTTTTCATAGACGTCCAACCCTTCAGGAGGTAAACATATCACGCAGGGAAGCCACAGAACGCCTGACTTCTGATCTTTCTAAAATTTCTGATTGGGGCAGAGCAAACTTGGTATTGTTCAATGCCTCAAAAACTCAATTCCTCCATCTATCAACTCGACACAACCTTCCAGACAACTATCCCCTCTTCTTCAATGACACTCAACTGTCCCCCTCTTCTACACTGAACATCGTCGGTCTGTCCTTTACTTATAATCTGAACTGGAAACTTCACATCTTATCTCTAGCTAAAACAGTTTCTATGAAGTTAGGTGTTCTGAGATGTCTCCGCCAGTTTTTCTCACCCCCCCAGCTGCTAACTCTGTACAAGGGCCTTATCCGTCCATGTATGGAGTATGCTTCACATGTCTGGGGGGGTTCCACTCATACTGCTCTTCTAGACAGGGTGGAATCAAAAGCTTTTCGTCTCATCAACTCCTCTCCTCTAACTGACTGTCTTCAGCCCCTCTCTCACCGCCGCAATGTTGCATATCTAGCTGTCTTCTACCGCTATTTTCATGCCAACTGCTCTTCTGATCTTGCTAACTGCATGCCTCCCCTCCTTCCGCGGCCTCGCTGTACAAGACTTTCTTCTTTCTCTCACTCCTATTCTGTCCACCTCTCTAACGCAAGAGTTAACCAGTATTTTCAATCATTCATCCCTTTCTCTGGTAAACTCTGGAACTCCCTGCCTGCTTCTGTATTTCCACCTTCCTATGACTTGAATTCCTTCAAGAGGGAGGTTTCAAGACACTTATCCATCAATTTTTGACCACTGGTTTGACCCTTTTATGGGACTGGCATTTCAGTGGGCATTTTTTTTTTTATTAGATTTTTGTTGCCCTTGGCCAGTATCCTCCCTACATAAAAAAAATAAAAAATAGCTGCTGCTGCTGCTGCTACTACTACTACTACTACTACTACTACTACTACTACTACTACTACTACTACTACTACTACTACTACTGCTCTTGCTGCTGTTGCTGCTGCTGGTGATGATACTACTGTTACTGCTGCTTCTACAGCAACAACAGCAACAACCACAAAACAGAGTGTGTTCAGTGGGAAAATCCTCCCAGTGTAATACAGCTTTAGCTCATGTTACCACTGTTGCTGCAGTGTAATCATGGGTAAACAGTGATAGCTAGGAAGTTGTCCTTTGTTCATTTAGATTGCGACACTTCCCTGCTGTCCGTCTGATGAAATATCCCCAACTAAGCACAATAGCAAACACCATCCTGAACATGTGGTGCTGATGCAAATATGGATGCTATGTCCGCTGTGCATTTAGAACATAAGAACATAAGAACATAAGAAATAAGGGAAGATGCAAGAAGCGACCAGGCTTACACGTGGCAGTCCCTGTATGAAACATTTGCCGGTGGCACCTCCAGAGGAAGCGTAATAGGAGGCAGAAAACTGTGTGCTTCGGGGAAGAGTGACGCTCGCTGTTCATGACTTGGTCAAGCGAAACTTAAGTGCGGTGGAAAGCCACATTGAGATTCTAGGTGTTTTTCATTGGAATGTGTGTCTCGTTTTTGTGTGTGTGTAAAAAACTCTAAACAAACTAAAAAAAATTAAATGCTGTGATAATGTTTAACTGATAAAAAAAAAAAAGAGTCATATTCCAGACGTTTCTTTAGTAACCAGCGACGCAGATAACGCAGTAACATCCCTAACGTCCCTCTAGTAGTGCCTCTCTCGCTTCTCTCAAAAAAATATTCAGAAACATCACGTTACTTTAGTTCCCGTAATGGTAAAATTTTCCAATTGTAACAATAATAAACTTGTTAATTGAAATTTTCTCTCAAGCCTATTAACATAACGCTACCTTACAATAACATTTTCCTGTCGTTGGCGCGATAAACAATCAAATAGAGAAACCATAACGGATGGCATGATGTTGGGATTATGAGTATGATGTCATGCTGCTGGTTAACAATGAATCCGAGTTACAGTACGTTTGAACTCTGAGATAACTTGCTGATATCGCGATACACTTCCGCACACAGCACGCCGAAGATCACTGCACGGTACACTGTACAGAGCGCGTGGATGGATCTCTTTTAACGGATAAAGGGCCGGATGCTCAAAACTCTCCCTTAGCGCGCCTTGAAAAGGACCTTCTGCTACTATCACCTTAAAAGCGATCAGTAAAAGTCGATGCTCAAAACTCCCTTTAGTGTCTCGTTTTCTTAAGGGAGCGTTGTGTTAGGAGTACAGATATCACGGCATCTGATGACGTCAGAGCGTCTCTGCCAATAAAATGCAGACATTACAGTCACATGCAGCCAATCACATAAGCGAAATTTATCAATTGTGTTTGTGAACATTAGTGGACACGAGTAAAAGCATACCATGGTAAGCTAGACTTAGAAAAAAACAAAGAAATTCAGTGACGAAGAGTGTTATGTACTTATCAGAGAAGTACAAGATAGAAAGGCAGTCCTGCTGGAAGCGCTGAGTGCCCCTGTAACCACAGAAATCAAACACACTTAGCACAGGGTGTGGGCAATTGTGACAGCTGAAGTTAATGCAGTTGGTGATGAGGACAGGACACCAGCAGAAATATAGAAAAAATACGAAGGACTCTAAGAGTTTGGTGAAGCACAAGATCGCAAGGATATGAAAGCATGAATAACAGACAGGTAAATAATTATGGATACATTCTGTGTTATAATGGACAGGTAATTGTTCAAAATAAATCTGCCCTCACTAGTGTTTAGTAATCTAGTTGGCATATCAATCATGAAAAGGAAATGAAAAAAAAAATAATAATAATTCAAAGTAAATAAATCAAATTAGTAAATCAAAAACTATTAGAGGTAAATAACAACTTATCTAAATGAAAATTGATCAGATTCTTAACTCTAAGTGCATACAGCTTATCTCACAGTTATGCGCATAAATTCGCCTATTTTACTTGATTACCATTGCTAAGGAATATCTATTCTAGAGAGACATCAAAGAGATACTTTTCTTCCCTCACAAAAAGAGAGGTGCCTGCTACTCTAGACTCAGGAATTACTTTGTATTAATCTTACCCACCTTAATGATATTTATTCTGCCATATATATATATATATATATATATATATATATATATATATATATATATATATATATATATATATATATATATATATATATATATATATATATATATATAACATAAGAACATAAGAAATCTATAAGAATAATCTATTAATCTTTAATTCTTATATATATATATATATATATATATATATATATATATATATATATATATATATATATATATATATATATATATATATATATATATATATATATATATATATATATATATATATATATATATATATATATATATATATATATATATATATATATAACATGTTCCGGTGTGGTTTTGAATTATCAATTACCACTGGACACTGTTCATTAGTTTCTTACCTTTATATAATAGGTAAAGTCACTCTTGATGAGTTTCTGTGGTTTTCAGGTGAATGTCAAAGGTGAACGTATAAAAATAGGTATATTTAGATATATGTACAGAGTTCTGGAGAAGGGTGTGGCGCGTACGGGACAACGGATGTCCTCTGCGTGGTACAGCGTTACACCCTGGCAAGAGACTGCCGAAGCCGGCACAAGGGACGCTTAGCGCCTTCAAAAAGTGCTGACATTAGAAATAGGGGCGGGTTGACCGCACTCACAGTACATGAATATATTCATAATTATTACTCTCTAATTACATAAATAAGGCAAGGGAAAAGCTACTTATAGCTAAGAGTAATACATGCCAAAATACATTAGGGAGAGATTAACTATGGAGAATACTTAGATACTGTAATGTAGGTGCTACCGATTACTTATCGATGGCAATAAAAGGAGTATGGAAAGTTCCATGGTGTGTGTGTGTGACGTAGGGTGGCGTGATCATATCCGCCCCACCCTTATGCGCCAACACCCACTATTTACACTTATGCATATATGTATACATACACTTATATTGCTAATCAGGCAAGACATTATAAATACAATACATATTATTATTAATTATGTGACACCGTTACAAACATAAGAACATAAGAAATCTATAAGAATAATCTATTAATCTTTAATTCTTATATATACGTAGTTTACTCTTGGCAATAGTTTATGTTCTATCCTTCTGTAAATATTGCCAAAATTCCTTCAACTGTTTGTATGGAAAAAACATCTTGGCATCACTTTCGCAGCAAGGTCACCGCAGAACACTCAATAATAAATGCTAAATATGAAATTCCACATCCTATACCGAGGATCATAAATGTTCCTTGAATATGTTCCACAGTCAAAGCGATTTTTTTCTGAATTTCACAGAATTCCTTTTCTTTTGCATTGCCTTTAATATTTTTATCTTCCTCTTCCATTTCTTTTTCAGACATTCTATACTGAAAAAAAAATAAATAAATAAAATGTAATATCTTGCGTGCACATAATATCATATTTTCAGCTGCATAGAAAGCAACTGTTCAAATAAAAGCATTAACAGTAAATCTTGAAATACCTCCAAGATGGTAATTGGTTATAGAAAGTATTGCCACACTATCCAATGAGTTTCGTTCAGGATCTACCACAGGTTCAAGTCGGCTAAACACAGCAATAGTGTATACCTCAATTTTACGTGCTTGGCAAAATGACAGACAGCATGAAATACATATTTCTCAGCTGTAGATGTTGACAATACGACTACACTTAAACAAAATAAGATTGATATCAGTTATATATAAAACTTTTATCAATATTTTCTGAGGTTATCCCAGCTTTCTTTAAGGAATCTCAGGCAACATTTCAAACTTATCTGAAGTTAAATGGGAACACATAATCAGAACAGAATTAACAGAAAAAACTTTATTTGTATGCTCGATAAAGAAAAGAGAAAATTGAGAGAGATGTTTATTGTAAAGTGACAGAAGCCAAGAGGAAAAGTAGATCAGGAAAGATCCTAACGTTTCCAGATTACCATGACCATATATATATATATATATATATATATATATATATATATATATATATATATATATATATATATATATATATATATATATATATATATATATATATATATATATATATATATATATATATATATATATATATTTAATGTAGGGAGAGCAACAACCAAGGACAAAAAAAAAACAGTCGTCAAAAATTAAAAGATGAGTGTCTTGAAACCTCCCTCTTCAAGATACAGGAAGAGGGAAATAATACAGAAGTAGACAGGGAGTACCAAAGTTTACCAGAGAAAGGGATGAATGGTTGAGGATACTGATTAACTCTTGCATTAGAGAGGTGGACAAAATAGGAATGAGAGAAAGGAGAAAATCTTGCGCACCGAGACCGCGGAATGAGGGGAGGCATGCAGTTAGCGAGATCAGAAGAGCAGTTAGCATGAAAATAGCGGTTAGATTATTAGTATATAATAGTAAATGACAGATTGAAGATGTTCAGTATAAAAGAGGGGGGGGGGATAGTTGAGTATCATTAAAGAAGAGCTGATACCTATCTGGAAGGCTGTGTCAAGTTCACAGATGGAGGAATTTTTGAGGCATTGAACAATACTAAGTTTGCTCTGCCCCAATCAGAAATTTTAGAGAGATTAGAAGTCAGGAATTCTGTGGCTTCCTTGCGTGAACTGTCAACTTCCTGAAGGGTTGGACGTCTACGAAAAGACGTGGAAAAGCGCAGTGTGGTTTCATCAGCGTAGGAATGCATAAGACAAGAAGTTTGGTTTATAAGATCATCGATTAATAATAGGAAAAGAGTGGGTAACAGGACAGAACACTGAAGAACATCACTGTTAATAGATTTAGAAAAAGAACAGTGACCGTCTACCATAACAATAACAGAACTGTCAGAAAGGAAACTTAAGATGAAGTTACATAGAAAAGGACAAAAACCGTAGCTGTTAAGAAAAAAAATGCCTTGTGCCGCACTCTCAAAAGCTTTTGATATGTGTAAGACAACAACAAAAGTTTCACGAAAATCCCTAAAAGAGGATGACCAAGATTCGGTAAGGAAAACCAGAAGACTACCAGTAGAGAGACCTCGACGGAACCCATACTGGCGATCACATAGAAACTTGTTAAGTGATAGATGTTTAAGAATCTTCTTGTTAAGGATAGATTAAAAAAAAAAGTAGAAAAGCAGGTCATTAAATCAATAGCACGGTAGTATGAAGGATTAGAACGGTCACCCCTTTTTAGGAACAAGCTGAACGTAGGCAAACTTCCAGCAAGAAGAAAAAGGTAGATGTTGATACACAGAGTTGGAAGAGTTTGACTAGGGAAGGTGCAAGCTTAAGGCACAGCTTCGGAGAACAATAGGAGGAACCCCATCAAGTTCATAAGTCTTACGAGATTAAGGCGAGCGAGGGCATGGAATATATCACTGCGAAGAATCTTAATGGGTAGCATGAAGTAGTCGGAGGGTAAAGGAGAGGGAAGAACAAATCCTGAATCATACAAGGTAGAGTTTTAGCAAAGGTTTAAACAAAGAGTTCAGCTTTAGAAGTTTATGAGACAGCAATGGTGCCATCAGACTGAAATAAAGGATGAAAAGATGAAGAAGCAAAGTTATTGGAGATATTTTTGGCTAGGTGCTAGAAATCACGAGGGGGTTTAGATTTTGAGAGATTTTGATATTTTCTATTAATGATTATTTTTTTTAGTTGGGGAACAGATTTCGCATGATTCTGGGGAAAAAATATAAAGGTTAAGATGGTAGAAGGCTCAAGATAATGAGATCTGGTAAGCGTTTGAAATTTCCTGTTCTTGAAACTTTTCACAAGTTCCAGATCAAGTTTTGCAGGATTGCTGCCAGGGTATAATGACGCGAGCTTAGGACCTACACACACACTCACACACTTTCCATCATCTCTCCCTGCTTTTTAATACAGTAAACACCAATCCATGCCTTGGATTGGTAAACACCAATCCATGCCCCTCACAACCCTCCGTTAGATGCTGTCACCGCGATGCACTACAGGCGTCTCATGGACTATCTATAGCTTTGGTCACATGGAGTTCCACCCAGAGCTTGTCATTTCCCTCTCCTATATCATTAATGCTAGCAAACTGCCAATCTGCGTGAAAAGCTTGTCTTTCCCCTTTCCTTAACTTCGGAAATGCCACCCAAATCCAGCCAATAACCATCATCTCCATTCCCAGCCTTATATCTAAGTAGACTTTGTGTTTGAATGATCTTATAATGGCATAGCAACCAGAGCAATACATGCATAGCAATTTCACCACTCATTGCCAGATCAGGCAAGAAGAAAGGCGTGATTTTTACCTTCACTGACTTTACAAAAAATTTAGATCTTATTACTCACACCATCATCTTGCAGAAAATATTCAACCACGCCCTGTAACCATTTCCTATCGTTGGCTCTCAGACTTCATCAACAATCGCCATGAGTATCAGGTCAGAGTTCTTCAGTCCCCGTTCAGAGTTTCAGTCTCAAGTCATAGCTCCTTAGTTTCAGGTCAGGATTACTGGTGAACGAACGTGTCTATGTTAGTGAGCTAGTGACCTGAGGCTAACTACAGTAGCTAGAGATGGTGCCTTGTGTTGCCGAGTCGTCTGGTTGTGTTAGTTCTTCTGTTCTCGAGGCTTTCGTTGTGAAGGTCTCAGAGGTGCAGGCTGAGTTCCATCGAAGGATCTCGGAGTTGCAGGCTGAGTTTCGTGAGAGGATCCCAACCCTACAGGTTGAGTTCTGTGAGCGGATCTCAGCACCTTAGGGATGGTCGGGCCTGGCCATCACTTGACCAAATAAGGTAATGGTGGAACAGTAGTCGGTTGTGTGCAGGGTCGCCAAGAGGATGAAGGTCTTCAAGGCGCTTCGCCTTGAACGAAGGAAGGGGCAGACGCAGTTAACCCTGCCCTCAGGTAAAGTGCCCCAGGGTAGAGTGCTTGTGCTTGGAGATAACTTAGGCATTTAGATGGTGTTTTTTTGCCAGAAATACGAAGCGAAGGACGAAGGTATGTTTGTCAGGGGCAGGGATAGAGAAGGTAGCAGATAGGCTAGAAACGTGTTTAGAAAATGATGGGGCCAAATCCAGTGTTTTTCTCAGCACGGAAGGGATTGAGTGAGGATTGGTAAGGTCAGGAGTGAGTTGAGTGAGTGAGGAAGTTTAGACAGGCGTTGGATAGGATTAGAGACAACGGATGGATTCGAGTGGTATGTGGTGTCTTGCCTAAAAGGGTAGTTGATGCTAAGTGACTGCCCAGGGCTATTACAGTGGTGAATTGCAGGCTCGCGAATCATTGTAAAAATAAGGGATGGACATTCATCGACAAATGCGATCGCTTTTATGGCAAAAAACACCTTCTATGCCAGGCTTGGAGTATTTATCACACCAGAGTGTTTGGGTTTTTGGCCGAAACATTTGAGCGGGAGGTAACTGCACTCCACTGTATTTTTGTTTTTTTTCTTAGCCAGGAGGGCGTATAGGCTCGTGAAGACTAAAGGAAGGACAAATTAGTTAAATCTAGAAAGGTAATTAGCTCAGCGTAGGTGAGGAATATCTTAAGCGTTTATTACACGAATCATAGAAGTATTTTGAATAAAAAGACTTGCTTAGAGAAATGGCAAGTGTAGAAAACTTTGGTTAGATATGTCAGCGAAGGTATTTAAATTTCAAAGTGGTGCACATCCTGACTCTCTTCCCTTTCCCAGGGGTCTCCATACTTGGAGACTACAATGTTCACCACCACCTTTGGCTTTCCTCTCCCTTCACTGGCCATTCTGATGAATTAGCCTTTAAGTTCGCTATCCTCCATGACCTACAGCAATTGGTGCAACATCATACTCATATTCATGACCGGCTTGGCTCATCTCTAATCCTTCTGCTTGTGCTGTCACCCTATTCTCTCCATCGGGCTCCTCCGAGCATAACCTTATATCTATGTCTTATCCTGTTGCTTCAATCCCTACTCACGATCCCCCAAAGCGGAGGTGCCTCTGGCGTTTTGCCTCTGCTAATTGAAATGGTCCTGAGAAGGTATTATGCAGATTTTCCCTGGAGTGACTAGTGCTCCCGTATCAGAGATCTGTCTCTGTGTGCTGAACACGTAACATTGTATCTGGCATGGAGGCGTACATTCCTCTCTCTCACGCCCTAAACCTCCCAAACCTTGGTTTAACAAAACATATTCTCGTGCTATTCATGGTAGAGAGATGGTCCACAAAAGGTATTTGAGCCTTTCATCGCCTGAATCTCATACACTTTATATTTCTGATTGGAACCATGCCAAATCTGTTCTCCAGCTAGCAGAAAACACCTTCATTAATAAAAAAAAAAAAAAAAGTGTCAAAATCTTCCAAGATTCAACTTTCCTTTTGACTTCTGGCATCTAACAAATAATATCTCCAATAACTTTACTTTTTTATCTTTCCATTTTTTATGATGATGGCACCCACTGATGCTGAATGACTGCCCAGGGCTATTACAGTGGTGAATTGCAGGCTCGCGAATCATTGTAAAAATAAGGGATGGAGATTCATCGACAACTGCGATCGCTTTTATGGCAAAAACACCTATGCCAGGCTTGGAGTACATTTATCACACCAGAGCGTTTGGGTTTTGGCCGAAACATTTGAGCGGGAGGTAACTGCACTCCACCTTTTTTTTTTTTTTTTCTTAGTCAGGAGGGCGTATGGTCTCGTGAAGACTAAATACAGAAATCTTGGAAACTTGTAAAGATTTGCGAAGATTGAGCATTATAGAAGTTTTATTCATCAAAGAAATGGCACCTACGCTAAATACACAGGCAGACAACCTCCTAGCTCTTCCTAACATGCACCGCGGGATGGGAGGAAACAACCAGCCAACACCGGGAGACAGCAGCCAATCTGCGACCAGCAACAAGTTAAGAGGAGCAGGGAGGCAAGAGCCAATCAGACGCTCAGGCAGGGAGACAGACCTCCCAGGCCGGTTCAGAGATATCAGCACGTTCGCGCGGCTAGCGCAACATATTCTCACCTATACCCTGAGAAGTAACAGCGCTACTAAAGAGGGCTCTAGGAGCCGAAATCCTGGTTTTACCAGAAATGACCACATACGGAGAGGTCTTAAACAGGCTTTCGAAAGGGAATAAAACCTTCTTGAGGAATAGAGAGAATATCCTAAAAAAAAAATAGTGAATGCTGAATTATCCATCACCTTTAACAACACATGTATCATAAAAAATCTTTTGCCCATATATATATATATATATATATATATATATATATATATATATATATATATATATATATATATATATATATATATATATATATATATATATATATATATATATATATATATATATCACAAATGGAGTGATAATATATTAATACTTTTTAATGTATAATTTAAATGTATAAATTTAATGTATGAAGTAAATTAACTCCACGCATTAACATTTTTAAACAAAAATGTCCGTTAGGATATTTCCTTGTACCTTTAATAATAATATACATACATCATTATCGTGTATATGCAAGCAAAAAAAAAAAAAAACAGTTACACACACATTCGTTACTTACAATTCTTGCTTGTAGGAGTGTCTCATCAAACCAATGGTGCAGAAACCCGTCTTCAGTCAGCCAAAGCACAGCCGTATCAAAATATCTCTTCAGAGGAGAATGGCTTTGAAGTCCTATCGCCACGTTGAAAGGTTGAAAGCATTCCTTAAAGAATAAAAATACAAACATTAAGAATTCCATATGCAATGAAAATAAACATTCGAATTTTTGCGTAAATACATGGTTAGTGAAAAGGATACATATTACAAATATAAAGTAAGAAGTTATATCGTTGCATGATCACTTAGGATTAAACCAATAAGATGACTTGCAGCGTAAAATGTCTCCTAGCATTTTTTTTTCTAGATTTTCATTTTAGCAGCTACTTTATGAACTGATGTTAATAAGATAACACTGGTTTGTTGTCAAATATACAATTACAAAAATTATTAACGTATAGAAGAGTGAGCGAGAAGTGGCAGATCAATGATTATGGTTGTGCAATCAGTACATTTATGATCTTATATCTATGAATATAAATTTTAACGATCTCCTCATCGTGTGTCTACATAACTTCATCGAGGTAATGTAAAAGAAAGGGAAGAAACAAATCCATCCCTTATGGACTACTGGTACAAAAGTATGATAATTGGTGTTCACTGATTGCAATTGTAAAACCAACCATTTGTCTCATGTTCATCCTTCGATTGAAGTTTGGGTAACTATGTTTATTTTATTTTCATTACGTGAACCTTTCAGAAACATGTGCCTTATGTCGATGTGTCACTTTTCATCGCTATCTTAACACATTTCACATGCCGCAAGGATATTGTAACAATATAAACCATGTATATACAGTACAAATAACATGTTAAATAAATGATAAAAAAAATCCGTATGATATATTTTTTTATGATGAGATTAATTTTTCTTAAAACCAACTCAGAGAATGCGGCACAGGAAAGGTACTGGCCACTTGAAGATAATTAAGGTCCATTGGATGATTATTGAAAGAATCGCTGCGACTGGTGTAGAATTTGAAATTTAAGGAGAAAATTAAAAAATTAATCTCTTCCAGCGAATTACCATTCTATATGAGAACTAATTATTTGATCTCCTTTTTAAATCTAACCTTTTTTCATGGTTGAATCCGGTACTTTTTTTTGCCCTAACCTACACTTTAGTTATATTTCTCCATTAGATCACATCTTAATCATCATTTTTCTGCAGAATATGACAGTTAGTGTACAAGTTATAATTTCTTTTCTTGAGGGAAGTAATTCCAATAGTGTTATATCATTACATTGGGGCTAAAACTGGACACAATACTCGAAATGAGTTTTGAACACTACAAAATATAACTGACACATCTTTGGGACAAATTCTTTCAGTATTCCCACCCTAAAAAACATAAATAAAAATAAATAAATAAATAGATGAATTAATAAATAAATAAATAATCTGATAAATTACTTTATTTCTGGTTTATACACAATTCTGTGAAAAGGCTACTAGAAAGCAGAAGATAGTGACAAGACTATGCGAAAAGAAGAGAAAACGCTTTTGCAGTTAGAATACTAATAGTATTGCAGATGTAAATATAGGGCAAGAGACGAGGAAGATCAAAAGTTAGGAGGACGTATTGTGCAATGGAGGACCTGAGAGAGAGAGAGAGAGAGAGAGAGAGAGAGAGAGAGAGAGAGAGAGAGAGAGAGAGAGAGAGAGAGAGAGAGAGAGAGAGAGAGAGAGAGAGAGAGAGAGAGAGAGAGAGAGAGAGAGAGAGAGAGAGAGAGAGGCAGGGGGGAGGAGGATGATGATGTGTACAATCAGACTTTGTGAATGAGAACCGACAAAAATATTTAGTCTATTAAGACTCGAAAAACATGCCAAGAGAAAAAAAAAAGTTTTGTTTGATGGAGTTCTAAGTTACCTGAATATTCTAAATATTTTCACATTTCATTTTACTATTTTTTTTATTACATTTATAATGTTCCTTTTCTTAATGAAGGTCATGTGTTTTGCATTTGATAATATTGTACTGCATTTGTCCATTCGTTTATTATAGTTGAATTTCATTACATGGCGACTATTTGCCACGAAGTAAAATAAGCCACTGAAAGATTGTCCTTGTGCTGAAGAAACCGTAAACACTGCGTAAAGCGGCTCCAGTATATTAAAAATTATTTCTACAGAGAGACTGACTAGCTCGCGGTGACGTCTGTTAGGGATGGGCGGAACCCTGGGTAGCTACCCGGTAGTAGAGTACAAAGTATCCAAGCGGGAAACCGGGGCAAACCTTAGATTGTCGGGTATTTATCATGGGTATATTTTCTTTTTTTTTTGTAATAATATTATAACTAAGACAAGCAGTCGGGTCTAGTGTACTGATATGTGTGCCAGTGTGCACACATATCTTGAAGATACGCCCAACATTCTTGACCTTTTCCTAACCTCTAATTCTGCTTATGCTATTAACCTCTCTTCTCCGCTGGGTTTCTCTGATCACAATCTCATATCTATATTTCGTCCTCTCGCTCCAATCCCTCCTCAGGATCTCCCTAAGCGGAGGCGCCTCTGGCGTTTTGGCTTTCCTAGTTGGGAGGACCTGAGGAGGTATTTTGCTGATTTTCCTTGGAATGACTCCTGCTTTCGAGACAGAGACCCGTCTCTGCGTGCCGATTGCATAACAGAGGTGATAGTGTCTGGCATGGAGGCGTACATTCCTCACTTTTTCTCGACCTAAACCTTCCAAACCTTGGTTTAACACAACCTGTTCTCGTGCTATAGATGATAGAGAGGTGGCCCATAAATGGTACTTGAGCCTTTCATCACCAGAATCTCATGTACTTAATATTTCTGCCTGGAACCATGCCAAGTCTGATCTCCAACTAGACAAAAACTCCTTCATTAATAGAAAGTGTCAAAATCTTTGAATATCTTACTCGTGACTTCTGGCTTCTAGCCAAAAAGATCTCCAGTAACTTTGCTCCTTTTTCTCTCCCTTCTTTATTTCAACCAGATGGCACCACTATAACATCTATCTTTAAAGCTGAACTTTTCGCTCAGACCTTTGCCAAAAACTCTACCTTGGACGATTCAGGGATTGTTCCTCCCTTTCCTCCATTCTTTGACTACTTCATGCAATCTATTCAAACTCTTCGAAAATCATGTTTTCCATGCCCTCGCTGGCCTAAACCCTCGGAAGGCTTATGGACCTGATGGGGTCCCTCCTATTGTTCTCTGAAACTGCGCCTCAGTTTTTGCACCTTGCCTAGTCAAAGCCTTTCAACTTTGTCTGTCAACATCTACTTCTTTCTGGAAGTTTGCCTACATTCAGCCTGTTCCTAAAAAGAGTGAACGTTCTAATCCCTCAAAGTACCGTCCTATTGTTCTATTGCCTATCTAAAGCTATTTAATCTATCCTTAACAAGAAGATTCTTAAACATTTATCACTTCACAACCTTCTATTTGATTCTGATTGCCAGTATGGGTTACGTCAAGCCCGCTCTACTGGTGACCTTCTGGCTTTCCTTACTGAGTCTTATTCATCCTCTTTTAGAGATTTTTGGGAAACTTTTGCTGTTGCTTTAAACAGTGATAGAGTCTGGCACAATGCTTTGATTTCAAAACTACCCTCCAATGGCTTCTATCCTTCTCACTCCAGCTTCAGGGCTGAATAAAGGCGAGATTGAAGTTGTTAAATCTACAGTCTTTAAAGAGACGTAGGTTAAGAGGGGATTTGATAGAAGTCTTTAAGTTACGAGTATATAAGGGTTATAACAATGGGGATGTAAGCAAAATTCTTAGGATCAGCAACCAGGATAGAAAGAAAAATAATGGGTTCAAGCCTGAAAAAAAATTTTTTAAGAAAGAGATAGGAAGAAATTGGTTCTCAAATAGCGTGGTAGATGATTAGAACGGACTCGGTAATCATATTGTTAGTGCTAAGACATTAGGGAGCTTTAAGAGAAGATTAGACGGGTTTATAGATGGGGATGATAGGTGGAAACAGGTGGATATATTTCATTCAAGGAGTGCCACGTGTAAGCCTGGTCACTTTTTGCAGCTTCCCTTATTTTTTTTGTTTTTATGTTCTTTATATTTCTGCCTGGAACCATGCCACGTCTTTTCTCCAACTAGTCAACAACTACTTCATTAATAGAAAGTGTCAAAATCTTTCATGAACTAACTCCCCTAGTGACTTCTGGCATCTAGCCAAAAACATCTCCAATAACTTTGCTTCTTTTTTTCTTTCCCTTCTTTATTTCAACCAGATGGCACCACTGCTATCACATTTATCTCTTAAGCTGAATTCTGCGCTCAGAACTTTGTTAAAAACTCTACTTTGGACGATTCAGGGGTTGTTCCACCCTCTCCTGCACCCTCTGACTACTTTATGCTACCTATTAAAATTCCTCGCAATGATGTTTTCCATGCCTTCGCTGACCTAAACCCTCTGAAAGCTTATGGAGCTGATGGGATCCCTCCTATTGTTCTCCGAAACTACGCCTCCGTGCTTGCATCTTGCCTAGTCAAACTCTTTCAACTTTGTCTGTCAAAATCTGCCTTTCCTTCTTGTTAGAATTCTGCCTACATCCATTCTGTTCCTAAAAAGGGTGACCGTTCTAATCCCTCAAACTACCATCCTATTGCTTTAATTTACTGCCTATATAAAGTTTTTAATCTATCCTTAACAGCAAGTTTATTAACCATCTATCAATGTATAACCTATCTGATCGCCAGTATGGGTTCCGGTAAGGCAGCTCTGCTGGTGATCTGGCTTCCCTTACTGAGTCTTGGTCATCCTCTTTTTAGAGATTATGGTGAAACTTTTGTTGTTCCCTTAGACATATCAAAAGCTTTTGACTGAGTCTGGCACAAAGCTTTGATTTCCAAACTACCCTCTTACGGCTTCTATCCTTCTCACTGTAACCTCTCTGTAAACTCTCGTAGCGCTCTTTTAGACAGGGTGGAATCAAAAGCTTTTCGTCTCATCAACTCCTCACCTCTAACTGACTGTCTTCAGTCTCTTTCTCATCGCCAGAATGTTGCATCTCTTGCTATCTTCTGCTATTTTCATGCTAACTGCTCTTCTGATCTTGCTAACTGCATCCCTCCCCTCTTCCCGCGGCATCGCTGCACAAGACTTTCTTCTTTCTCTCACCTCTGTTCTGTCCACCTCTATAATGCAAGAGTTAACCAGTATTCCTAATCATTCATCCCCTTCTCTGGTAAACTCTGGAATTTCCTTTCGTGTTTTTGCATTTCCACCTTCCTATGACGAAGTCCTTCAAGAGAGAGGTTTCAAGACACTTATCCTTTAATTTTTGACAACCACTTCGGACCGTATTCAGGATCGATATCTCGGTGGGCATTTTTTTTTATTAGACTTTTGTTGCCCTTGGCCGCTGTCCCTCCTACATAAAAAAAAAAAAAAAAAATAGAATATGCAGTACACTATAATTAATCGGACGGAATGGCGCTGTATGATATGTTAAGGCGTTTTGCCGCGAGCCGATCTATAGAATATTCTTTGCCCGGTGATGTTTACTCATACTTAATACACGACCCTCTGATAGGAAAGAACGAAAATCCAGGAAAGCCACAGAGAATAAAGTTAAGTCTATGTGGTGTTTTAAACATCGGCGGACATAAAGGCGGGTAACACAGAGAAGGCAAGACTAATGTGGTTCCTCAGGGGAGGAAAGGGAAAGGATTGTGTTTGTACACATGATTGTGTATGTCTATGTTCAAGGAACATAGACATATGGCGAGTGGTGGGGTGAGGTGAGGTCCATCACTTGATTACTCTGAGATGGTAGTAGTAGTAGTAGTAGTAGTAGTAGTAGTAGTAGTAGTATGTTATATCGGTACAAACACACACACACACACACACACACACACACACACACACACACACACACACACACACACACACACACACACACACACACACACTCAAAATCTGAAATTCATTAATCTTGTTAACTTACAGGTATTATCTTCAGCGTGGGAACACCCACTGAGGACGCATAGGAGGAGCCTGTGTACACCAGATGATTTCGGGATGATATGTAAACTCCATAGCCACTTATAAGTTTCTTGTATATCTCTTCAATATTCGACATAGCAAAAAATCTGTCGGCTAAACCCTGTAAAGGGATTATGCATTAGGAACCTGCGGCAACTTAGCTATATAGATACATATTTTATATTGTCAATGGAAGAAAAGAGAGGGAGAAACAAAAACCCAATTATGATGACAAATCGATTCCAATGATGCCAAACATGATTATCGCCAAATATGATTATGTGTATATTATATATATATATATATATATATATATATATATATATATATATATATATATATATATATATATATATATATATATATATATATATATATATATATATATATATATATATATATATATATATATATATATATATATATATATATATATATATATATATATATATATATATATATATATATATATATTGTAACATAGACGGCCAAAAGTCCGATATTAATGCAGTACGCACCTGCCGAGACGATAATTTCTCCCAGCTGATATTTAAAGCATCAGATCAGGGGGTGATGTGAAGTTATCATTAAACCCAGCTGTGACATCAATGAACGTTTCCTGTTGTGTCTCACAACACAAGGGATCAGTCACAGCTTGCCCTCTAAAGCCACCTCTCTTTCTTCACACAACACTACAATCACCTTCACTACACAACACACACACACACCCTTCACTCAAAATTTTAAATTTTCATGGCAACTCGTACACCAGTCTTGGAGTCCCCTCTGGGGAGGGGGACCACAAATGTTCCCGGGTCAGACTGCTCTTCTTGTATCGATACTAAATGTCTTGACACCTTCCTCAACGTTTTCTTCATTAACTTCTGCATCATTCATGGTCTTAGATCTAATTTTCAATCTGTAGAACACCACCTCTCCTCTACTAAACCTCCTCCTCCTTTACTCACTGAAACGTAGGTGTCTGAGGCAACTTTTCTGTTCCATCCTACTTTCTCTATCCTCATTTTCAATCCAAAGTTGGATAATGCGTTTATGAGTGCAACGACTTAACCTGCTCTCATGCCAACGATCATGAATCTTCCAAGATTTCCACCTTCTGGCTATGACTACTAAGTCACTCTCAAACTAAATTTATCTGTGATGTATACCTCTTACCTAACTCTTCTAAATATTAGAAATTCTTTGCCTACTTAACTTCCAAAATGGAGCGCATTCTGACTCTCTTCCCTTTTGCAGAGAACTCCATTCTTAGAGACTAATGTTCACCACCAGTTTTGGTTTCCTCTCCGATCCCTGACCATCCTGATGAACTAGCCTTCAACTTTGCTATCCTCCACGACCTAGATCAATTAGTACAATACCCTACTCGTCTTCCTGACCGTTTTGGAGATACACCAAACATTCTTGACCTTTTCCTAACGTTTAATCCTTTTGCTTATGGTGTTACCCTCTCTTCTCCGACGGGCTCCTCCAATCACCATCTAATATTAGTATCTTGTCCTATCGTTCCAATCCCTCCTCAGGATCACCCTAAGGGGAGGTGCCTCTGGCGTTCTGCCTCTGCTATTTGGGGGAACTAAGCAGGTATATTGCAGATTTTCCTTTGAGTGACTACTACTTCCATGTCAGAGACCCGTCTCTGTGTGCTGAGCACATAACAGAGGTGATAGTGTCTGGCATGGAGGCGTACATTCCTCACTCTTTTTCTCGATCTAAGCCTTCCAAACCTTGGTTTAACATAGCCTATTCTCGTGCTATACATGATACAGTGGCGGTCGACAAAAAAAAAAAAAAGTACTTGAGTCTTCCATCACCAGGTTCTCATGCGCTTTATATTTCTGCCAGGAACCATGCGAAATCTGTTCTCCAGCTAGCCAAAAACTCCTTCATTAATAGAAAGTGTCAAAATCTTTCAAGATCTAACTCCCTTTGTGACTTCTTGCACCAATAACTTGGTTCTTCCTCTTTCCCTCCTTTATTTCAACCAGATGGCACCACAGCTATCACATCTATCTCTAAAACTGAACAATGTGACCCACGGTTATACATTTGTCGTTTTTTTTTTTTTTTTTTTATTGTTCCTTGTGTTGTGGTGAGCTCTTATTTTTTAAATTATATATATTTTTATCTATATTGTGCTAAATATAATTATATATTTTAGCTTGAAGATACTTTCAGTAAAATTGAAGCGGTGGAAGTATTAAAGTGAAGAAAAGAAAGAACTCTGTGCGTTATCCCTGCCCACCCCTATTGTGTCTCAGAACTTTGCCGTGTATATATATATATATATATATATATATATATATATATATATATATATATATATATATATATATATATATATATATATATATATATATATATATATATATATATATATACACACACACACTTGTATAAACTTTTTTTTTTATATCCACAAATTTCTCCCCCTGTCACTGTTGCCTTTAATTTTGCCAAGCTTCCCTTTTTTACCTACATAATCTAGTGCTGGGCCCATCCTCGGATTTACAGGGTCTTCTGGTCTCCTGCAACCCTTAAACAGATGGTTGCAACGCCAGATTCCGCCTATCTTCATGGCTGCCACTATTTGGGGTCAGCCACCCTACACTGCTTCCTGGCCAGTGTAGTGTGGTGCTGAAAGTCAATTTCACAGGGTCCATCTGGTTTCCTAAGATGAGTTAAATAAATGAGGTCGCCAAACTGTTTTATCTCTTACAGGTAAGGAAATATTGCAACTGCCAAACAACTCGAACTTGCTGGGAAAGAGTCACAAGCCACATTCTAGAAATCACACCTACGGCAAGGGACAACGGCTATAAGGCTTGTAATATTCAACGAGTTTTCCCTCTCACGAAACAATAAAACCATCCACTTTCATAGAATATTACCTCCTCCTGCTGAATAATATCATATAAAGTTTCCTAGAAGACAGACTACTGCCAGCCAGGAAAAGCAAGGCCTGGAGAAAGATTATACATTACTGCACAGCAGAGTAACCATAATCCTTTGGATCCAGAACTCTTAAAAGAACTATGAAGCCCAGTAGCATTTAATTGTACAACAAAATACTACAAATACAAGAACAAACAACCCAAAAACAAAAGGGAGAGGCAGCCAGCCACTCTCCAATACATGAAAAATCCAACCCATAGCTGAGAAATCGGTTTGAAAAAAATATTTATCCAAATTTAAGAGGCACAGCAACAACAGGCAGATTCATGGAGACTCCTATTTCTTATCTATATCAGCAGGGGCGTACTGCTCTAATTATGTAGATAATATCCCATTAAAAAAAAAACCTCTAAGCTTTATCCCCCCCCTTTAGTCTTATCTGCCTCAGCATGCACATCTGTCTCCCACGTTACACAAGCAACGATTGACTAAGAAGCGTCATCACCCCGCTCTCCCTGGGGTGGGTGAGTTGTATGACAAAACTAAGGGGAGGGGTAATGAGATAAGATTTTGATGGGGGAGGGTGACGAACCGCCAACCCGCATTGTTCTCGCTATAAGGCAATACTAATAGCAATATCTTGCTTATTGCAAGTCCCTGAAGGAACTTATTGCAATTTAAATCTGGCACATGATACGCAAATTAATACTCTTCAAAGTGGTCGTGGTTTTAATGTGGTGCTCCATAGGGAAGTGTGGGAAATAAATAAGAAAATGTTGTAGCTTATGCAACTGGAAGACCATGGTGCCACGCTGGGCTTGTCAACCTTCCACTCCTTCTCTCTCTTTCTCTCTTTATCTTTCTTCTTGTCTCCTTCATACTCATTATCTTCTTCTCTTCCACTAGTCTCTTATATATATATATATATATATATATATATATATATATATATATATATATATATATATATATATATATATATATATATATATATATATATATATATATATATATATATATATATACAGAGAGAGAGAGAGAGAGAGAGAGAGAGAGAGAGAGAGAGAGAGAGAGAGAGAGAGAGAGAGAGAGAGAGAGAGAGAGAGATAGATAGAGAGATAGATAGATAGATAGATAGATAGATAGATAGATAGATAGAGATTGATATATAGACAGATAAAGGGATGTATAGATATTGTCATGTAGAGTGTAATTATAGATGAGAAGTAAGAACGAATGAAAGAGAGAGAGAGAGAGAGAGAGAGAGAGAGAGAGAGAGAGAGAGAGAGAGAGAGAGAGAGAGAGAGAGAGAGAGAGCTGGTGACGAGAATTTGAGAATTTGACACGTCTCTGATGAATAGCTTATTAGCAGCACTTAATATAATATTTACCGTGTATTGTCACTCATAATCCCCACTCAATTTTCGTTACTTTCACGTTTCGTTACTTTCAACGTTACGTTGTTCATTCAATTTGAGTCTCAACAAGCATTTTGTAGAAAAGTCCTTTATAATTAAGTAATCAATAGTCATCCAGCTCCCATAGTTTAGTCACCAGAAGTTCAAGAAAATGTTTTATTTATATCAGTTAACAACCTACTGAGTGTGAGGCGAGTGATGGCGCGGGTGGGGTGTGTCCCAGTTCCTCCCCCTTCTCTCAAGCCTGTGTCACTGCCCGAGAAGCAGCTCCAAGCTGCGTTCTCACGGTCTAGTGACTCTAGTCAGTCATACCCCAGCTAACAGATGAGATAGACATGCCTTCAGCAAACAGACACAGGGAGGAGACTAGGTGGGGATTTTTACTGTTAAACAGGCCAGTTGCTCTAAGGAGATAAGTTAGTAATTGACAGCCCAATTGACAGTAATTGATAAGCCCGGCTTATATAGGTAGTGTAGGGGTCTCCATACCAACCTGCCTATGAGTATAATTAAATGTAAAGCACTTCATATCAGTGATGTGACTCCTCGGCTGCATGTGTGCACAAGCCAAGCTTTGTTACAGTGAGAGGTGAATTTTCCTTCTATTTTTTTCTTATATTTATTTATTTATTTATTTATTTATTTACTTATTTATTTATTTATTTTTTGTGGGCACTCTGTCAGGGTATGTGTTATGCTAAATGCTACTGCTGGTCCAGGCTTCTGGAGAATGTTTGGCTGCAGAGGATCGTAAGTGTATTGCTAGATAGTGAAACTGTATTCACTCCACAGGCCCTGTCAAGGCCTGTCGCCTAGGAGGCAGTAAAAAAAAGCACTATTCAGCGAACGATATAACACTCTGTTGGACAGTGGGTGCATTTGTTACTGAGGGCGGTTGCCAAACGGGGTTTTATACCTCGACCTTATATGTGGTTGTCGCCCGTTGTAATTTTTTTTTTCCTAGAACGTGGCTAGATACTATTTCCCTGCTATTGGAGTTAGTAGTTGGTGAACTATTTCCTTGTCTGTTAGTGGAGAGAAACAGACTGGCAACCTCATTTGTGTGACCTGGTGTTATGACTGGAGGTGAAAGGGAGCAAGAGTCAAAAAGAGGATCTTGTAACCTGTCTTAAGCCCTATACCCAGTCATGTAAAGGATGACTTTGGGGAAGCTAGTCCAGTTAAGGCAGCTGTGGGAAAGGCAGGAATCTGAGGCTGTAACAGTACACACACACACACACACACACACACACACACATATATATATATATATATATATATATATATATATATATATATATATATATATATATATATATATATATATATATATATATATATATATTACAACCACAAATTCATGCCCCTCATCAAGTTGTCTCAAACTGGGCTAACTTCCCCCAAATCATTACCTATGTGATTTGGTGCAGGGCTTAATATGGGTTACAAGGTTCTCTTTTTATACAGACGGTCATAACACCAGGTTACACGACTGAGGTCGGCAGTCTGTTTCACCTACCAACGGACACAGGAATATAGTGAAACTGTATTCACTCCACAGGCCCTGTCAAGGCCTGTCGCCTAGGAGGCAGTAAAAAAAAGCACTATTCAGCGAACGATATAACACTCTGTTGGACAGTGGGTGCATTTGTTACTGAGGGCGGTTGCCAAACGGGGTTTTATACCTCGACCTTATATGTGGTTGTCGCCCGTTGTAATTTTTTTTTTCCTAGAACGTGGCTAGATACTATTTCCCTGCTATTGGAGTTAGTAGTTGGTGAACTATTTCCTTGTCTGTTAGTGGAGAGAAACAGACTGGCAACCTCATTTGTGTGACCTGGTGTTATGACTGGAGGTGAAAGGGAGCAAGAGTCAAAAAGAGGATCTTGTAACCTGTCTTAAGCCCTATACCCAGTCATGTAAAGGATGACTTTGGGGAAGCTAGTCCAGTTAAGGCAGCTGTGGGAAAGGCAGGAATCTGAGGCTGTAACAGTACACACACACACACACACACACACACACACACACACATATATATATATATATATATATATATATATATATATATATATATATATATATATATATATATATATATATATATATATATATATATATATATATATATATATATATATATATATATATATTACAACCACAAATTCATGCCCCTCATCAAGTTGTCTCAAACTGGGCTAACTTCCCCCAAATCATTACCTATGTGATTTGGTGCAGGGCTTAATATGGGTTACAAGGTTCTCTTTTTATACAGACGGTCATAACACCAGGTTACACGACTGAGGTCGGCAGTCTGTTTCACCTACCAACGGACACAGGAATATTATAACAAACGAATCACTTTCCACTCTCTGGGAAAGAATCGTCAGCCACGTTCTAGGAGGGAACAGCTACATCATGTAACAATCACTCATATATAAGGGTTATAATGTTCTATGGCATATCGCTCTCACAAATAAGAAGACACTATCTTTCTCTGCTGGGCAATATTATATTCAACTTCCAAGGAAACAGATCATGCTCCCTTAACAGAAACGACATGATCCGGGGAAGAAGAATATTATAATACATGGCAGCATACTATTAATCCTCTGCGGCCAGCCCCTCTGCAGGATCCTTGAACAACTAGCATTTAACAAAACATCTTGTGCACAAACAAACTGGCCACAAAAATAAACAGGAGGGTCATCGATCGCTTACTGTCACCAGGTACTTGACTCATAAAGAAAAGAGAAGAGAAGTCATACCCAGTTCGTACTCCGATAAATGACTCAAATACTCCTTGAAATAACTGGCCCTTCTAGCTGTATCCTCCCTAGTCTTCTCAGAACATGCTGCTTCCATTGGTATGTTTGTTGTATGGCATGTTTGATTCGTTCAAGCTTAAGACAGTGACTGAAGCGTGAGAACACCCAGCTTATCATCAAGCTTATCACAAGGGTATGACTCATGTGGCAAGGTAAGAGGGGGACGAGGGTGCACCCCACCAACGCAGGCTCGCTCGCCTCCCACTCTCAGTAGGCCACTAAATAAACAATACTTTCAGAAATAATTATATTACACTATGTGGTCTGGAAGCATTCGATTTGTTTTATCGGCAAGAGGGACTCTTCATCTACACAACATGTGGGACTCAAACTAATTAGAAATTACAAATATGGTAATTAGAAATATGGTAAATTAACTTAAGGTATGGTAAATTAAATTAAGGAGGGTAGCTACATATGAGAGATTTCATGGTAACTTCAGCACGCGGCCACCCAACAATTAAAGGTCTTGCATTTGTATTTTCACTCTCTACCTTCCTTCCATCTTTTTTTTTTTTTCGTTCTTCCCTTTTTTTGTACTTTCATTACTTCCTCCTTCTGACTTGGTATGCGCAACACGCTCCGCTCCAAAAGAAAATTTCGTAAGTTGTCCACAGCTTACGAAATATTTTTACCTTTACGAAATTCAAACTCTGCACATAATTTATTATGGCTGACTACATCATCCTCAAAACAGAGACATACATAGGAATCACAAATAACAGAGAGGTACGAAAACACGACTATAAACAATCATCAAAACAACATGAATCAACAGCGCTACAACTTGGTCCTCCATTCTCATCCTGCCGTTTCTTCTCTCTCCTCCTCCATCGAGATCCATCTCTGGTTTTCAGCCAGGACCTGCGATCTCCCCGGCTACATTGTTGAGCACGTTTATTCCTGCACGGTGTCATATGTAGATCTCTCCTCCAGCAGCTACGCCTGCTCCACCTTCTCCTGTGATTCTTATCTCACCTCCTCCATCGTCTTCTCTTTGCTCTGCCTTCACTACTCCTCCATTCACTCACACCTACGGTCTCTACTACACTTCCTACTCCATGTTCTGTATCCTTTTCTTCATACTGTACAAACATCAGAATCACCAAGCAGCGACATCCCTGCGTCCTTGCAACACGCAACTAGCCCACCAGGGACAGTAGTCTCCTGGTGCATCGTCACGGCACCGCCAGGCAATACTCTTCCTGGTAAAACAATGCCCTCCATCGGGCTGCCAAGCAAATCTAACTGGTTAGCCACTTTAACTCTCCTCTCTGGAGAGCACATTGATCTTCCATCTGGGCTTTTACTGTCCACAACGTTATTCCCGCTTGCCTGCTCTTGGCTCCTTGGAGTCTCCGTCCCACATCCATAAAACAAAAATACTACTTCATTTGAAGTTGCCATCTGGCCGCTCTTAATCAAACAAAATTCTTCTTGTAAGGTGCGACAAGGCCAAGCTTGCATCTCAATGTCAGGCACAGCAATTCTTTCACCTCATCCCTCCCGCCGACCACCTGATGACACAGGTATCGCCACAACGAGCTAACGGATGCTTCTCTTCAGGATGCAGTACACCTATTCCCGCATACTCAGCTAAACTCCCATACGTGGCCATCACAATACAACAACCACCGGCTCCACCATGAGTCCGGCCAACGTGTCTCTGGGCCAGCCCCACTTATCCCACAACCGCTCTCGTGTAATCTTTTTTCATCATACATTGTCACTTCGAAGAGGATGGCAACCATCATCAGATACTACCCTTCTCGGTCCCAGCACCTGACAATCAATAGGAACTCGGCCAAGTGAAGCCCTCAGCAATACTGAGGGTGCTTCCCGAGTGGCAAGCAGCATGTCACCGGCAGCTTTACTCAGCGCTGCCTCCTGACGCTGCGCCGTAACGCTCGCGCCAACTACATCATCATAACCGACATTGGAAGAAGGGGACGGAAGAGCAACTTTTTTAATCATTTCTGCACTAGGAGAAACAAATCTAGACATAACACAGGGGAGAGGGACCCCTGGCAAGAGGTCATCAGACTTGCCAGCCTGACCCACGCGGTTACACCCAGCAAACGGAACCAAACCCAGTCCCTAGAACCGCGCCACACGTTCCCGAGTCATTCTGACTCCAAAATGGCCAAATACCAGGCTACTGCCAACTATTAGAACCGTGCCTCCTTGACTGTGGGTGGCAAAACAAAGTGGTGCAACAAACGTCTGTCCTCCTCGCTCCTACGGCTATTCAAAATACTGTTACGTTGAGCAAACGCTGCCCGATCCTTTAGTTTGTTTGCCGTCCTCTCCTGTCTTGGCAAGTAGTGGGGCACCACATACACAAGAGACAGATCCTACATTGGCAGCTGTAGCAGCAACTACCAGCACGGGTGGCTCACTACGTGAGCAAACAAACACTCACCTTGTCTGCTCTTGACATGGGAACAGCCTCCTCGCAGCCTCCGGCACACTCCGCAGTGGAGGAAATTCCCACCTCTCCAGCATAGTCAGGAGTCTCCCAGCTATCGGCTGGGGCTCGGACTGAGTACCAGCGCTCACAGCCTCAACTCCGGGTGACGATAACTCCGCCTGATCATTACCTACGAGAGGTTCTGTAGGTCAAGGCAAGTCATCAAACAAACAACCCGAATTCAACACTCCGGCCTCATTCTCGGTAACACTCTCAACAAAGTCAGGTGCTTTCTGGGGTGGTTCTGCGCTTCTGCAGTCAGCCCCAGCACACTGACTGACTCAGAGAGACCAGTTCAATTCAGACTTGTCCAGACCCATACAGTGGGACGGGCCTCTGGGCACTCCGTCCCCACAGTGACATCATCTCGAACACTGCTTTATTGCAGTCGACCCCAGGAGTCTCAGAACCTGCCTCGCCTCGCCTCGCCTAGTCTTCGGGCGAGTAACATAACTAAGAGAGTCAGGAACTTGACCAGCCTCCACATCCGTGTTGGTGTCCGTGGATGGGGACTACACCCAAACTCTCCCACCTGCCAGGTCATTCCCTAAAAGAAAATCTACCCAAGACACTGGCAGGTCCTCTGCTAGTGGCACCCGCGCCTCCGTGGTCACTAGTGGGCATGAAAGCCTGATCTCCGCCGTAGCGAAGCTTTCCACGGCGCCAATTCTCCGGCACCATACAGACTTAACTGAATCAATTCAAATTTCAGTCATTCCTGCACAGAGACTGCTATGCGGCTGTCTCTCAGAAAAGTTACTGGGTATTCAATCCCATCAATTTCAACAGTGGCCCTGCACAAAAAAGAGCGGCACCAGTCCAAACCAGAGCTCACGTGGGATGGTGAGATAACAACAGATGACGGGGCGGTACTACCTGCCTTTAAACCCTCACGACCAAACGCCAGCCAGACCTCATCACAATCCTAGTCTCGGCCTTGTGGGAATGGAGTGCCCAGAGGCCTGTCCTGCTGCCGGTGAGGGTCTGGGTGAGTCAGAATTGAACTCGTCTCTGATTCAATGTGCTTGGGCTGAAGCCACCATCTTCTGGGGGAGGTCTTGGAAGCTGTGGCTATTATTAACTTGGGACAATTCAATATAAAGTGCCCAGTATTTTTGCAATAATGACACATGGGTTGCATAATGTGCTGTGTTGTGTGCTCCCAGTCTGTCTCTGCTGAGGTCTGGGTGGAGACTTACTACTAACAGAGTTTTTTTTTTTTTTTATGTAAGAAGGACACTGGCCAAGGGCAACAAAAATCAATAAAAAAAATGCCCACTGAAATGCCAGTCCCGTAAAAGGGTCAAGGCAGTGGTAAAAAAATGGTGGATAAGTGTCTTGAAACCTCCCTCTTGAAGGAATTCAAGTCATTCAAGCTTTTGCCGAAGACTTACCAGCAGACTATTACCAACAGACTTATTACCGAAGCCACTGCTATAGCGTGGACTTGGTGACAAACTATCGCCAGTCGTGCCTCCCGACAAACCATCACTTTGCCCGCCAAACGTACCACCAATCCAACTTGGCACAGGCCAACGCGTGGTCATCTGTCGGCGTATGTGCCTCCTTTAGGCTTTTCAATTTTTTTTCTTGGAGCAGAGGCACCAGTTTTTTTCACAGCCACGTTTATAAATTGCTCCATTACCGTGAGCTCTCTTAACTCATGTGGGAGTTGGCCTGCTCGATAGGAATCCACTTTTTGAACATCTCGAAATACTGAGCACACTCGTGGTAGGAATCACAAGGCCTTTTTTTCTCTCCACAAAACTGCAGTTTATACGCCTCTGGCCATAGCTTATAAGCTCTCAGGATGTCACCCTTAAATTCCTTGTAGTCCTCCTCGTCCTCTACTGGCATCCCATCATAAGTCTCGATAATCTTGCCCTTCAACATATTGGCAACAAGGCCAACCCATCTCTCCTGAAGCCAATCAAATTCTGAGGCTTTTTCAAATCTCTGAAACTAATGTGTCAGCTTTTTTTTCATCAAACTCAGGAATCAATTTCAAACTCACCATTTGGGTTTTTACAGCATCTTCCCTAATTCATTCTCTTCTCAAGCCATTAGGTGAGTTAACTTTTATCCACATCTTCTTCAACTCATATATTCTATTCATTTCAACCTCTTCCCTTTCATACATCTTTGACTCCTCTGCCTCAAGTAACCACAATTCTTTCCCTTGTTCAAATCATCTTGCCTTCTCATCGGCCTCAAGCTTTCTGGCTTCCCTAGTTTCCTCATTCTTAAATCTCCATTCTTTGGGTTCACCTTCCAACTGGAGCCCTCTCAAATATCTCACCTTCTCTGCCTCTAACTCAGGACTCTTAGTTTTTCTAGCCTCCTCCAACTCCATTCTCCTCATCTCCAATTTAAATTTCATTTCCTCAGACATGCCTTGTGTCTGGGAGAATCCATCAGTACTTTGAGCAGGGCTGAGTCGTCCTTGGACGCTACCCGTGGGACTGTGACCTGACACCATGCTGGGTCAGATCTATGCCACCACTCTGGGCAAAAAACAAGACACTGGTAACGAATCACCTCAGCTACTACCTGTACTCTCCATGGCATAAACTGAGTGTGGGCAAAGAAAAAACAACGAAATAAATAAGCAATAAGCATGGCCACAAATCTTCCAGCAATCCTGATGAGGTTTCTAATTTCTTTTACAACTACAAATTCCTGCCCCTCACAGCACAACTCAATGATGCTGAAATTTCCCATGACTTCAACATCGTCTGTAAGAATGTAAGAAAGAGGATTTACTTCCTGCTACACACACACACACACACGCACACACACACACATGTATATATATATATATATATATATATATATATATATATATATATATATATATATATATATATATATATATATATATATATATATATATATATATATATATATATATATATATATATATATATATATATATATATATATATATATATATATATATATATATATATATATATATATATATATATATATATATATATATATATATATATATATATATATATATATATATATATATATATATATATATATATATATATATATATATATATATATATATATATATATATATATATATATATATAATATATATTACTGCTTTGACCCTTTTATGGGACTGGCATTTTAGTGGGCATTTTTTTTATTAGATTTTTGTTGCCCTTTGCCAGTGTCCTTCTTACATAAAAAAAAAAAAATATATATATATATATATATATATATATATATATATATATATATATATATATATATATATATATATATATATATATATATATATATATATATATATATATATATATTTTTTTTTTTTTTTTTTATGTAAGAAGGACACTGGCAAAGGGCAACAAAAATCTAATAAAAAAAATGCCCACTAAAATGCCAGTCCCATAAAAGGGTCAAAGCAGTGGTCAAACATTGGTGGAAAAGTGTCTTGAAACCTCCCTCTTGAAGGAAATCAAGTCATAGGAAGGTGGAAATACAGAAGCAGGCAGGGAGTTCCAGAGTTTACCAGAGAAAGGGATGAATGACTGAGAATACTGGTTAACTCTTGCATTAGAGAGGTGGACAGAATAGGGGTGAGAGAAAGAAGTAAGTCTTGTTGTGCAGCGAGGCCGCGGAAGGAGGGGAGGCATGCAGTTAGCAAGATCAGAAGAGCAGTTAGCATGAAAATAGCGGTAGAAGACAGCTAGATATGCAACATTGCGGCGGTGAGAGAGAGGCTGAAGACAGTCAGTTAGAGGAGAGGAGTTGATGAGATGAAAAACTTTTGATTCCACCCTGTCTAGAAGAGCAGTGTGAGTGGAACCCCTCCAGACATGTGAAGCATACTCCATACATGGACGGATAAGGCCCTTGTACAGAGTTAGCAGCTGGGGGGGGGGTGAGAAAAACTGGCGGAGACGTCTCAGAACACCTAACTTCATAGAAGCTGTTTTAGCTAGAGAAGTGAAGTTTCCAGTTCAGATTATAAGTAAAGGACAGACCGACGATGTTCAGTGTAGAAGAGGGGGACAGTTGAGTGTCATTGAAGAAGAGGGGATAGTTGTCTGGAAGGTTGTGTCGAGTTGATAGATGGAGGAATTGAGTTTTTGAGGCATTGAACAATACCAAGTTTGCTCTGCCCCAATCATAAATTTTAGATCAGAAATCAGGCGTTCTGTGGCTTCCCTGCGTGATATGTTTACCTCCTGAAGGGTTGGACGTCTATGAAAAGACGTGGAAAAGTGCAGGGTGGTATCATCAGCGTAGGAGTGGAAAGGACAAGAAGTTTGGTTTAGAAGATCATTAATGAATAATAAGAAGAGAGTGGGTGACAGGACAGAACCCTGGGGAACACCACTGTTAATAGATTTAGGAGAAGAACAGTGACCGTCTACCACAGCAGCAATAGAACGGTCAGAAAGGAAACTTGAGATGAAGTTACAGAGAGAAGGAAAGAAACCGGAGGAGGGTAGTTTGGATATCAAAGCTTTGTGTCAGACTCTATCAAAAGCTTTTGATATGTCCAAGGCAACAGCAAAAGTTTCACCAAAATCTCTAAAAGAGGATGACGAAGACTCAGTAAGGAAAGCCAGAAGATCACCAGTAGAGCGGCCTTGACGGAACCCATACTGGCGATCAGATAGAAGGTTGTGAAGTGATAAATGTTTAAGAATCTTCCTGTTGAGGATAGATTCAAAAACTTTAGATAGGCAGGAAATTAAAGCAATAGGACGGTAGTACGAGGGATTAGAACGGTCACCCTTTTTAGGAATAGGTTGAATGTAGGCAAACTTCCAGCAAGAAGGAAAGGTAGATGTTGACAGACAGAGCTGAAAGAGTTTGACTAGGCAAGGTGCAAGCACGGAGGCACAGTTTCGGAGAACAATAGGAGGGACCCCATCAGGACCAAAAGCCTTCCGAGGGTTAAGGCCAGCGAGGGCATGGAAAACATCATTGCGAAGAATTTTAACAGGTGGCATGAAGTAGTCAGAGGGTGGAGGAGAGGGAGGAACAAGCCCAGAATCGTCCAAGGTAGAGTTTTTAGCAAAGGTTTCAGCAAAGACTTCAGCTTTAGAAATAGATGTGATAGCAGTGGTGCCATCTGGTTGAAGTAGAGGAGGGAAAGAAGAAGAAGCAAAGTTATTGGAGATATTTTTGGCTAGATGCCAGAAATCACGAGAGGAGTTAGATCTTGAAAGGTTTTGACATTTTCTGTTAATGAAGGAGTTTTTGGCTAGTTGGAGAACAAACTTAGCATGGTTCCGGGCAGAAATATAAAGTGCATGAAATTCTGGTGATGGAAGGCTTAAGTAACTTTTGTGGGCCACCTCTCTATCATGTATAGCACGAGAACAAACTGTGTTAAACCAAGGTTTTGAAGGTTTAGGACGAGAAAAAGAGTGAGGAATGTATGCCTCCATGCCAGACACTATCACCTCTGTTATGCGCTCAGCACACAAAGACGGGTCTCTGACAAAGAAGCAGTAGTCATTCCAAGGAAAATCAGCAAAATACCTCCTCAGGTCCCCCCAACTAGCAGAGGCAAAACGCCAGAGGAACCTTCGCTTAGGGGGATCCTGAGGACGGATTGGAGTGATAGGACAAGATAAAGATATGAGATTGTGATCGGAGGAGCCCAACGGAGAAGATAGGGTGACTGCATAAGCAAAAGGATTAGAGGTCAGGAAAAGGTCAAGAATGTTGGGCGTATCTCCAAGACGGTCAGGAATACGAGTAGGGTGTTGCACCAATTGCTCTAGGTCATGGAGGATAGCAAAGTTGTAGGCTAGTTCACCAGGATGGTCAGTGAAGGGAGAGGAAAGCCAAAGCTGGTGGTGAACATTGAAATCTCCAAGAATGGAGATCTCTGCAAAAGGGAAGAGGGTCAGAATGTGCTCCACTTTGGAAGTTAAGTAGTCAAAGAATTTCTTATAGCCAGAGGAGTTAGGAGAGAAGTATACAGCACAGATAAATTTAGTATGAGAGTGACTCTGTAGTCGTAGCCAGATGGTGGAAAACTCGGAAAATTCAAGAGCGTGGGCACGAGAGCAGGTTAAGTCATTGCGCACATAAACGCAGCATCCAACTTTGGATCGAAAATGAGGATAGAGAAAGTAGGAGGGAACAGAAAAGGGGCTACCGTCAGTTGCCTCAGACACCTGAGTTTCAGTGAGGAAAAGAAGATGAGGTTTAGAAGAGGAGAGGTGGTGTTCTACAGATTGAAAATTAGATCTTAGACCGCGAATGTTGCAGAAGTTAATGAAGAAAAAGTTGAGGGGGGGTGTCAAGACACTTAGGGTCGTCGACAGAAACGCAGTCCGACCTGGGGACATTTATGGTCCCCTCCCCAGATGGGGACTCCGATGCTGGTGTAGGAGTCGCCATGATGATTTTAAACTTTTTGAGTGAAGGGTGTGTGTGTTATTAGGTGCTTGTAGTTTTGTGTGGAGGAAGAGAGTTGTCTTTAGAGGGCAGGCTGTGACTGTCCCCTTGTGTTGTGAGACACAAAGGGAAACGTTGAGTGAGGTCACAGCTGGGTTTAATGATAAGTTCACAGCACCCCCTGAACAGTGCTTTAGACCTCACTGGGAGTAATTATCGTTTCGGCAGGTGTCTACTGCCTCCTCCTCCAAAATATATATATATATATATATATATATATATATATATATATATATATATATATATATATATATATATATATATATATATATATATATATATATATATATATATATATATATATATATATATATATATATATATATATATACATATATTGGAGGAGGAGGCAGTAGACACCTGCCGAAACGATAATTACTCCCAGTGAGTAATATATATATATATATATATATATATATATATATATATATATATATATATATATATATATATATATATATATATATATATATATATGAGACTGAAGTGGTGACAGACAAGACAACGCCAATGTGTCTTGTCGTGGTACTATATCCGTCCCTGACACACTGACATGACAGCCGCTGCCTGGACGTATATTTCCGAAATCTGGGAGCCTAGGTGGCAATCATTCTTGAACACGGTAGACTGCTTTATGCCAGGTTAGATTAAATTAAGTTAGGACTTGATAGCTAATACGCCAGTTGGTAACTTTCTGTGGGAATCATTTTGATTCCCACAGAAAGTTATGTAGAGCCGGGACGTAATATTAAGCTAATATAATATTAGGATAATATAAGTAGAATTAGTCGTGGTACTATATCCGTCCTTGACACACTGACATGACAGCCGCAGCCTGGACGCATATTTCCGAAATCTGGGAGCCTAGGTGGCAATCATTTTTTTTTTTTTAACACGGTAGACTGCTTTATGCCAGGTTAGATTAAATTAAGTTTAAGTTAGGACTTGATAAGTAATACGCCAGTTGGTAACTTTCTGAGAGAATCATTTTGATTCCCACAGAAAGTTATGTAGTGCCTGGACGTAATATTAAGCTAATATAATATTAGGTTAATATAAATAGAATTAAGTTAATATAAGAATTATTGGTAAGATTTAGTCATTATTACATCATGCATACATCCCGAGACATACAGACAGACAGACAACATGTTGGCGCCCGCGGGAAATGGGTGATCGATTTTCTTTATGAATAAAGGCATTATTTTCATACAAGGTATTAGCTTGTGGCTAGAATTGTTCTCCTTTGCTATTCAGAGGAACAAATACATAATATGAGTAAAGTAATATAAACGTTTATTATACGGTTAAAACCAATAATTTGTGAATTACCTTGAGGAAGAATCTGAAAACTACGGAGGTTCGTGGCGTAGGAAGACGCCGACCCGACTCTCGCTTAGAGAGATCTTGGCTTGCTTACATTACAGGTATGTCGCTCTAAGTTTGAAGTAATTACTATTCATATTTGTAGATATATTTTCTTATCAGTACATCACTCAGAGAGATCTTGGCTTACTTACACTACAGGGAAGCCAGTAAAGGTAAAGGAAAAGTTTGTCTGTGCGTCCCTCGTGTGTGTGTTTGGTTAGGTATACTTAATAGTGTGAACACGGAGTGTTTAGTTCACGGATTTTTAAGGTTGTGCAGTAGTTTCCGTTATCATACTTGGATGTAACCACCTGGTTCGGTCCTCGGAATGCTGATTAGGCTGTGTTATACCAGGGTTATAGGAAAATTTTATAAGGATATTGTTTATTCTTATGTAAGCACCAGTGAATTATTTTTCGAGTCACGTGCGTGAATAATACCACCCTCGCCAGGTGAACGAGACTGTATACTCATATAATACCCAAACACTAATGCCCATTATTGTTACTGGTGAATGTGTGAGGTGTGTCAAGTGATTAGTTCGGCCAGTATTTACACTACTGTAATGAAATCTTCAGCGCTACTAAAAGGATACTTTATGCTACCTGATGTAGTATGTATGACGTGTGAATTAGTATTAACGCTACCACAAGTGAAGGAAAAATAAAGAACATAAATCAGCGAGTGTAGGTATTTCCTTATCAACTAGTTAGAAAAAAAAAGGAAAACAAAAAATAATAATAATAACCTAGCTTGCGAGTGACATAACGGGTGGGGCATTACAGTTACAGTAAAAAGTAAAATACAGAAAGTATTTATGAGATTATCGTATGGATAGTTTCAGAGTTACAGCCGAACGTCTTCACAGGCGAACGCATAGGCCGAAAAAATGCTACCTGGAAGGATGCTTGTTGCCTGTACAGTTGAAATATTAGTTAGTCCCCAGCACAAATACATGAATATATTCATGATTGTACCTCTCTATTCTCATAAATAAGGGAGCCTAAATCATCTTTAAAGGAAAAAAAAATAATAAATACCAAAAGTTATTGATATAAAAAGTATATCAACAAATGCAAAGTACTTAGCGTAGGTAGAGGAAACCCACACAGTAGGTAAACATTAAACAACGATACTCTGGTAGGTACAGGGTACGAGAAAGATTTAGGAGTTATAGTTAGCTCTGAACTTCGTCTAGGAAAAACGATGCATAGAGGCCAGAAACAGGGCAAATAGGGTATTAGGATTCATTTTTAGGAGTGTTAAAAGTAGAAGGCCTGAAGTAATATTAAAGTTATACTTGGCGCTAGTCAGACCTCATCTAGATTATGCTGTGCAGTTTTGGTCCCCACATTACAGGAAATATATAGGTCTATTAGAATCAGTACAGAGGAGAATGACTAAAAAGATACAGGGGATGAGGAATATTCCTTACGAGGCGAGATTGAAGCTGTTAAATTTACATTCTTTAGAGAGACGTAGATTAAGAGGGGACCTGATAGAAGTCTTTAAGTGGTATAAGGGTATAACAAAGGGGATGTAAGCAAAATTTTTAGGATCAGCAACCAGGATAGAACAAGAAATAATGGGTTCAAGCTTTAGGTTTAGGAATAGATAAAAAAAAAAAGGTTCTCAAATTGAGAGGTAGATGAGTGGAACGGACTCAATAATCATGTTGTTAGTGCTAGGACATTAGGGAGCTAAATTTAAGAGAAGATTAAACGGGTATATGGATTGGGATGATAGGTGGAAATAGATAGGTATATTTCATACAGGGACTGCCATGTGTAAGCCTGGTCGCTTCTTGCAGCTTCCCTTATTTCTTATGTTCTTAAGTGTCAAAATAAAGTTAAGTAATATGATGCAGTGGGACAGCAAGGAGGGGGGGGCGGGGACGGAGGAGGCGGTCCGCCACGTTTGGCACTTTTTGGGGGGCGGCACTTAGGTCCATTGTATAATTGACATAAATATAATTGACAATTGACGTTACTTCGTATTACCACCTTTTCCTTTACCGTGCCTCATTTTTTTTTTACATTTTTTACATATTTTACATTGTTTTGATAACAAATACTCGGGTTACTAGAAATGAATCACGAGAAAACTGATACATTAAAAATAACAAAGTATATACTTAGGCATAGACTACTCTATCTACGCTGGATTACACACGAGCTCAGGTGGCTAGGCTGTGCTCTCGCACTCTCTGGAGGCTGAAACGGTGAAACCCAGAGAACAAATAATGGTGATATTTAGCTGATCAAAAACGTAATATTATTTTTTCTACGTTACCAAGAATGAGTTGTGGTGTTTTCATGAGGTCATGAATGAAATTATTCTATATTGTAATGTTTTAAATGTTATGAACGAATTGTTAAATTAAGGGATCATGTTTTAGCAACACTAGAGGAAGAGCGCGCGCATTCTTTTTCTAACGCATATTTACATGGGCGTGATACAATGTACCTTCTCTGTGACGTAGATTGCATCTCCAATGACAATAATAATAAGCGAAGTTTCATTTTTTTTTTTTTTCACATTTGCTATGCTCTACTTAATTGATGGAATAAAAGCACCTGATGGCAACACTAGGCAGCTATCCGTCATCTTCCCTCCCTCACTCCCTCTGCTCACTGATCAGCTAATGAGGTTTGTTGCGGCACTGAGAGGTGGTACGTATCATTATTCTCAAGCATTATCGTGTGTTACTGTTGTCCTACTGCAACACTCATTCTTTCTGTTGATGAATATATCGTGAACATGCTCAACATGACAAGTGAAAAAAAAAAAAAAGAGTTACAAATAGCAGGAAATATATTCTCTGTAAATATGCCCCGGTGTTGTAGCAGGAACAAGTGACGCCACACGGCCATTGATTAAAATTTCTTTCCTGACTTGACTATGTAAATACATAGAAAATTAACCTCTGCTGTAGGCTAGACTGTGGGGTGCGTAATGAGCAATATCGTGGGTGACGTGTGTGCAGGTTGAAGTGCTGTACGTGCAATAAAGGGTGTCTCAGTCACAAGTCAGCGAGGTACTATTAGATGTCCAAATTCGTGGGGCGTGAGTGTTAGAAACTTACACAGTGCTGTGAATTTCTATTTTCTTGTTTAACATGATTTTTTTTTTATGTTTCTTATTGTCGATCAAAATATATATATTTTTTATAAGTGACTAACTAGCCTAGCTCACTTCAAGGGAGTTCACGCTAACAATGTAACAGCAAATACAACAATAGTATATAAATACACAGTGCGTATAATCAACACACATGCTAACAACCACCATAACCGCCATCACCATTCACCACCAACCCCACCACTACTACTACTACTACTACTACTTCTGCTACTATTACTACTACTACTATTAATAATAATAATAGTAATAATAATAATATAACTTCCACTAGGCTCCTACACGACTAGGCTACTCCTGATACTAGTAATACCTTTAATACTACTATTACAATAATACTACTACTGTTGCGTGTGGTGGTGGTGGTGGTGTGCTACTACTACTATTACCTTTATGCTAGGTTACTACTAATACTTATATCACCTATCAATTTAACTAGGCTTGGCTACTACTGATACTAATCATTCTTCTTCATTGTTCTTCGTCCTCCTCCTCCTCAAGTTTTTAACATTCACTAATATTTTATTGTTCTCTCACTATTTCCCTAGGTGAAGCGAATGAAGGAAAGTGGTGCTGCTTTTAGAAAAAAAAAAGAAGAATTAATTAAAAAGCATGAAGGAGCACTATCGCAATTCATCAAGCCTAAAAAAACATCGTCCAAACCACTACTAACATCGTCCAAACCACTACTGAAATTGGAGAAGTTTGCGAATCCAAACCATTATCAGATTCAAAGTGATTTGTCAACTACAAGTAATGTAGAACATGAGCCTCATGAGAAAAAAAAAAAAAAAATCAGATGTGGACAGAGTGGATTTAAAAGATGTTGGTCTATGGCTAAGCAAGATTAACAACGACACACGGTTCTTACTGGTACATCTAGGTGCATCTGTGATCCATAATATAGATTCAAATCTTTGTGAAGTAATGCGTCAAGGTGAATCAACCAAAGGACAAACCAGAAATCTAACACGTGAGTGTTTTTTAAAACTTTGCCAAATGGTGAAAAAATATTAAGATCGTGGATGGTATATTACCCTTCCAAGAAAGCTTTTTACTACTTTTGATGCAAACTCTTTGCAGAAGGAAGTTTTAATTCCTGGATGAATTCAACATATGGTAGAAACTGAATCCTAGAGTATCTCAGCATGAATCCAGTGCACTACATATTCAGAATTTCCCAAAATGGAAGGATCTAGAAATTAGGACTGCTATTGGAATAACAATATATAAAAAGGAACAAGAAGTTATTGAAAATAAAGTAAAAAAAAAAAAAAAAAGGAAGATCCTTTCAAAATTGCTTGATATCTAGCAAAACAAAATTTCCTTTTACCAGGGCATCGAGAAGCAATGGATTTTGATGGTAAAGAGACTGTAACAGAAAAAAGGGATTTTTTTTTTTAATTAGTTGATTTGCTGGCAAAATATGACCCAGTATTAAGTGAACATCTAAGAATCCAGATAGGAAACAAGTTCACTACTTATCTGTCACCTACTATTCAAAACGAGTTTATTGATATTTTGGGAGAAAATATAAGAAGCAAAATCATCATTCAAGTAAAAGAAGCCAAGTACTTTCAATGATATTCGACAGCACTCCTGATATTTCACATAAGGATCAAATTAGCCAAGTTTTTCGCTATGTTATGATCAATGGAGATCAAGTGAAAGCTGTGAAATCATTTGTTGATTTCATTGAAACAAAAGGTAAAACGGGCCAAAATATTGCAACTGTGATTTTGGAAAAAAAATAATACAAAATGGTGGAATTTATATTAAAAACTGCAGAGGGCAGGCATATGATATTACTATAGTAATGGTCAACATTCTGATGTTCAGAAGCGTATTAAGGAAATAAATCCAGAAGCGGAATGTGTTGCTTTTACAAATCACTCACTGAATTTGGCTGGTGTTCATGCTGTTTCTATTGGTGTAAATTCTGTTACCTCTTTTTGGAACTGTAGAGCGTGTTTTTATATTTTTTTCATCATCAACCCATCGCTGGGACGTTCTAACTTATGCCACTGGTCAAAGTGTGAAACGCATAATTGAAGCAAGGTGGAGTGCGGGGGGAAATGCTGTATGTGTTGTAAAGGAATATTTCTCAGAAATTTTAAGTGTCTTAGAAAAGTTAGCTTGCGCCGAAGAAAATACAGTTATGAGATCAGAGGCTGGTGTGCTACTTGGTGCCTTGCAGTCATTTACATTTTTGTGCTTTCTTGGCCTGTGGGAACCTGTCCTCCTAGAAATTAATGAGACACAGGACTACCTCCAAACCAAAGGACTTAACTTACAACAATGTGATATAAAACTCGATGCATTTTTAAGGGGTTAAGAACAGAGAAAAGCTAGTAAATGATGGAGTTAACTGTGCTAAAGAAGTTTGTGATAATCTGGGTATAGTCATGGAGCGTCATCGTCGGAACAGAAAGAAGAAACAAATTTTTGGTGAAAGATCACAAGATGCTGATTGCCATATGACATTGAATTAAAAAGAAAAAAAAATGTTTTCTTCAATGGAGAGAGTGATCTAAAAAATAAATCTGAGATTTCAACAGCTTCGTGAATTTGCTGAGAAATATGTATGAGTGTATGTATGAGTGCCAGCTTACTCAAATAGATCATGATGACATTAATAAAGATGAGTTCCTACTTGAAAGAAAAAGACTTTAGCATTTTATTGGTGTTGCTACTAGTCAAGGTCAAACGAATATGTGGAAAGAAGGCCCCCTGGAGCTTTTGCAGTTTATTCATAAATATAATCTTGGGAATTCGGTTCCAAATCTAGTAGTTATGCTGCGGATTTTCCTCACAATTACTATCAGTGTTACTACCTGCAAGAGGATTTTTTTTTTTCTAAACTAAAACTAATAAAAAAAAATTAGTTGATGTCTACTATGAGCAACCCGAGGTTGAGAAATCTTGCCAAGTTGTCTATAGAGAGAGAACTTGCAGATGAAATAGATTTTGACTATGTTATTGATGATTTTTTTTAACAAAAAAACAAGAAAAATTGCATTGTAGAAAGAGATGATAATTTTCAACTGATTAAAATCGTTCAATAATAATAATAATTGAGTAATTATTAAATTTTCCTTTTAAAGGATTTAATTCCATCATTAATCAATGAAAAAAAGCTAATTATGTCTGAATATATATATATATATATATATATATATATATATATATATATATATATATATATATATATATATATATATATATATATATATATATATATATATATATATATATATATACATTAAAATATTATATTACTTCTGGAAAGGGCGTCAAATTAATTGAAGGCCGTGGGCCACCCTTGGCGGCAAAAAACACTAGCTACGCCACTGATGTAGAATAGATAAATAGATAGATAAGTTTTTAACATTCACTAATATTTTATTGTTCTCTCACTATTTCCCTAGGTGAAGCGAATGAAGGAAAGTGGTGCTGCTTTTAGAAAAAAAAAAAGAAGAATTAATTAAAAAGCATGAAGGAGCACTATCGCAATTCATCAAGCCTAAAAAAACATCGTCCAAACCACTACTAACATCGTCCAAACCACTACTGAAATTGGAGAAGTTTGCGAATCCAAACCATTATCAGATTCAAAGTGATTTGTCAACTACAAGTAATGTAGAACATGAGCCTCATGAGAAAAAAAAAAAAAATCAGATGTGGACAGAGTGGATTTAAAAGATGTTGGTCTATGGCTAAGCAAGATTAACAACGACACACGATTCTTACTGGTACATCTAGGTGCATCTGTGATCCATAATATAGATTCAAATCTTTGTGAAGTAATGCGTCAAGGTGAATCAACCAAAGGACAAACCAGAAATCTAACACGTGAGTGTTTTTTAAAACTTTGCCAAATGGTGAAAAAATATTAAGATCGTGGATGGTATATTACCCTTCCAAGAAAGCTTTTTACTACTTTTGATGCAAACTCTTTGCAGAAGGAAGTTTTAATTCCTGGATGAATTCAACATATGGTAGAAACTGAATCCTAGAGTATCTCAGCATGAATCCAGTGCACTACATATTCAGAATTTCCCAAAATGGAAGGATCTAGAAATTAGGACTGCTATTGGAATAACAATATATAAAAAGGAACAAGAAGTTATTGAAAATTAAGTAAAAAAAAAAAAAAAAAAAGGAAGATCCTTTCAAAATTGCTTGATATCTAGCAAAACAAAATTTCCTTTTACCAGGGCATCGAGAAGCAATGGATTTTGATGGTAAAGAGACTGTAACAGAAAAAAGGGATTTTTTTTTAATTAGTTGATTTGCTGGCAAAATATGACCCAGTATTAAGTGAACATCTAAGAATCCAGATAGGAAACAAGTTCACTACTTATCTGTCACCTACTATTCAAAACGAGTTTATTGATATTTTGGGAGAAAATATAAGAAGCAAAATCATCATTCAAGTAAAAGAAGCCAAGTACTTTCAATGATATTCGACAGCACTCCTGATATTTCACATAAGGATCAAATTAGCCAAGTTTTTCGCTATGTTATGATCAATGGAGATCAAGTGAAAGCTGTGAAATCATTTGTTGATTTCATTGAAACAAAAGGTAAAACGGGCCAAAATATTGCAACTGTGATTTTGGAAAAAAAATAATACAAAATGGTGGAATTTATATTAAAAACTGCAGAGGGCAGGCATATGATATTACTATAGTAATGGTCAACATTCTGATGTTCAGAAGCGTATTAAGGAAATAAATCCAGAAGCGGAATGTGTTGCTTTTACAAATCACTCACTGAATTTGGCTGGTGTTCATGCTGTTTCTATTGGTGTAAATTCTGTTACCTTTTTTTGGAACTGTAGAGCGTGTTTTTATATTTTTTTCATCATCAACCCATCGCTGGGACGTTCTAACTTATGCCACTGGTCAAAGTGTGAAACGCATAATTGAAGCAAGGTGGAGTGCGGGGGGAAATGCTGTATGTGTTGTAAAGGAATATTTCTCAGAAATTTTAAGTGTCTTAGAAAAGTTAGCTTGCGCCGAAGAAAATACAGTTATGAGATCAGAGGCTGGTGTGCTACTTGGTGCCTTGCAGTCATTTACATTTTTGTGTTTTCTTGGCCTGTGGGAACCTGTCCTCCTAGAAATTAATGAGACACAGGACTACCTCCAAACCAAAGGACTTAACTTACAACAATGTGATATAAAACTCGATGCATTTTTAAGGGGTTAAGAACAGAGAAAAGCTAGTAAATGATGGAGTTAACTGTGCTAAAGAAGTTTGTGATAATCTGGGTATAGTCATGGAGCGTCATCGTCGGAACAGAAAGAAGAAACAAATTTTTGGTGAAAGATCACAAGATGCTGATTGCCATATGACATTGAATTAAAAAAAAAAATGTTTTCTTCAATGGAGAGAGTGATCCAAAAAATAAATCTGAGATTTCAACAGCTTCGTGAATTTGCTGAGAAATATGTATGAGTGTATGTATGAGTGCCAGCTTGCTCAAATAGATCATGATGACATTAATAAAGATGAGTTCCTACTTGAAAGAAAAAGACTTTAGCATTTTATTGGTGTTGCTACTAGTCAAGGTCAAACGAATATGTGGAAAGAAGTCCCCCTGGAGCTTTTGCAGTTTATTCATAAATATAATCTTGGGAATTCGGTTCCAAATCTAGTAGTTATGCTGCGGATTTTCCTCACAATTACTATCAGTGTTACTACCTGCAAGAGGATTTTTTTTTTCTAAACTAAAACTAATAAAAAAAAATTAGTTGATGTCTACTATGAGCAACCCGAGGTTGAGAAATCTTGCCAAGTTGTCTATAGAGAGAGAACTTGCAGATGAAATAGATTTTGACTATGTTATTGATGATTTTTTTTAACAAAAAAACAAGAAAAATTGCATTGTAGAAAGAGATGATAATTTTCAACTGATTAAAATCGTTCAATAATAATAATAATTGAGTAATTATTAAATTTTCCTTTTAAAGGATTTAATTCCATCATTAATCAATGAAAAAAAGCTAATTATGTCTGAATATATATATATATATATATATATATATATATATATATATATATATATATATATATATATATATATATATATATATATATATATATATATATATATATATATATATATATATATATATATATATATATATATATATATATATATATACATTAAAATATTATATTACTTCTGGAAAGGGCGTCAAATTAATTGAAGGCCGTGGGCCACCCCTGGCGGCAAAAAACACTAGCTACGCCACTGATGTAGAATAGATAAATAGATAGATAAGTTTTTAACATTCACTAATATTTTATTGTTCTCTCACTATTTCCCTAGGTGAAGCGAATGAAGGAAAGTGGTGCTGCTTTTAGAAAAAAAAAAAAGAAGAATTAATTAAAAAGCATGAAGGAGCACTATCGCAATTCATCAAGCCTAAAAAAACATCGTCCAAACCACTACTAACATCGTCCAAACCACTACTGAAATTGGAGAAGTTTGCGAATCCAAACCATTACCAGATTCAAAGTGATTTGTCAACTACAAGTAATGTAGAACATGAGCCTCATGAGAAAAAAAAAAAAAAAATCAGATGTGGACAGAGTGGATTTAAAAGATGTTGGTCTATGGCTAAGCAAGATTAACAACGACACACGGTTCTTACTGGTACATCTAGGTGCATCTGTGATCCATAATATAGATTCAAATCTTTGTGAAGTAATGCGTCAAGGTGAATCAACCAAAGGACAAACCAGAAATCTAACACGTGAGTGTTTTTTAAAACTTTGCCAAATGGTGAAAAAATATTAAGATCGTGGATGGTATATTACCCTTCCAAGAAAGCTTTTTACTACTTTTGATGCAAACTCTTTGCAGAAGGAAGTTTTAATTCCTGGATGAATTCAACATATGGTAGAAACTGAATCCTAGAGTATCTCAGCATGAATCCAGTGCACTACATATTCAGAATTTCCCAAAATGGAAGGATCTAGAAATTAGGACTGCTATTGGAATAACAATATATAAAAAGGAACAAGAAGTTATTGAAAATAAAGTAAAAAAAAAAAAAAAAGGAAGATCCTTTCAAAATTGCTTGATATCTAGCAAAACAAAATTTCCTTTTACCAGGGCATCGAGAAGCAATGGATTTTGATGGTAAAGAGACTGTAACAGAAAAAAGGGATTTTTTTTTTAATTAGTTGATTTGCTGGCAAAATATGACCCAGTACGAGTATTAAGTGAACATCTAAGAATCCAGATAGGAAACAAGTTCACTACTTATCTGTCACCTACTATTCAAAACGAGTTTATTGATATTTTGGGAGAAAATATAAGAAGCAAAATCATCATTCAAGTAAAAGAAGCCAAGTACTTTCAATGATATTCGACAGCACTCCTGATATTTCACATAAGGATCAAATTAGCCAAGTTTTTCGCTATGTTATGATCAATGGAGATCAAGTGAAAGCTGTGAAATCATTTGTTGATTTCATTGAAACAAAAGGTAAAACGGGCCAAAATATTGCAACTGTGATTTTGGAAAAAAAATAATACAAAATGGTGGAATTTATATTAAAAACTGCAGAGGGCAGGCATATGATATTACTATAGTAATGGTCAACATTCTGATGTTCAGAAGCGTATTAAGGAAATAAATCCAGAAGCGGAATGTGTTGCTTTTACAAATCACTCACTGAATTTGGCTGGTGTTCATGCTGTTTCTATTGGTGTAAATTCTGTTACCTTTTTTTGGAACTGTAGAGCGTGTTTTTATATTTTTTTCATCATCAACCCATCGCTGGGACGTTCTAACTTATGCCACTGGTCAAAGTGTGAAACGCATAATTGAAGCAAGGTGGAGTGCGGGGGGAAATGCTGTATGTGTTGTAAAGGAATATTTCTCAGAAATTTTAAGTGTCTTAGAAAAGTTAGCTTGCGCCGAAGAAAATACAGTTATGAGATCAGAGGCTGGTGTGCTACTTGGTGCCTTGCAGTCATTTACATTTTTGTGCTTTCTTGGCCTGTGGGAACCTGTCCTCCTAGAAATTAATGAGACACAGGACTACCTCCAAACCAAAGGACTTAACTTACAACAATGTGATATAAAACTCGATGCATTTTTAAGGGGTTAAGAACAGAGAAAAGCTAGTAAATGATGGAGTTAACTGTGCTAAAGAAGTTTGTGATAATCTGGGTATAGTCATGGAGCGTCATCGTCGGAACAGAAAGAAGAAACAAATTTTTGGTGAAAGATCACAAGATGCTGATTGCCATATGACATTGAATTAAAAAGAAAAAAAAATGTTTTCTTCAATGGAGAGAGTGATCCAAAAAATAAATCTGAGATTTCAACAGCTTCGTGAATTTGCTGAGAAATATGTATGAGTGTATGTATGAGTGCCAGCTTACTCAAATAGATCATGATGACATTAATAAAGATGAGTTCCTACTTGAAAGAAAAAGACTTTAGCATTTTATTGGTGTTGCTACTAGTCAAGGTCAAACGAATATGTGGAAAGAAGGCCCCCTGGAGCTTTTGCAGTTTATTCATAAATATAATCTTGGGAATTCGGTTCCAAATCTAGTAGTTATGCTGCGGATTTTCCTCACAATTACTATCAGTGTTACTACCTGCAAGAGGATTTTTTTTTTCTAAACTAAAACTAATAAAAAAAAGAAATCAAAGCTTTGAGCCAGACTTTATCAAAAGCTTTTGATATATACAAGGTAATAGGAAAACTTTCACAAAATTCTCTAAAAGAGGATGACCAAGACTCAGTAACGAAAGCCAGAAGATTACCAGTAGAGCGGCCTTGATGGAACCCATACTGGTGATGACATAGAAGGTTTTGAAGTGATAGATGCTTAAGAATCTTCGTGTTGAATATAGATTCAAAAGCTTTAGATAGCCAGGAAATTAAAGGAATAGGACGGTAGTTTGAGGGATTAGAACGGTCACCCTTTTTATGAACAAGCTGAATGTAGGCAAACTTCCAGCAAGAAGGAAAGGTAGATGTTGACAGACAATGTTGATACGATCAAACCTTTAGGTGCTTCTAAAAAAAAAGATTATACAATCTAACCTTTAGGTGGTTCCAAAAAAGTAATGGTGAAATTGAAAACTTCAGCAATCGTTTCCACAAGGCGAATGTTATGACCAAAACGCTCCAGTAATTGCCCGTCACTCCCCCTCCGATACAGGACGTCAGGAGGAAAAGCAAAGGTTATTACCTGAAAATTATATAATAAAATTTCACACACATTATATATATATATATATATATATATATATATATATATATATATATATATATATATATATATATATATATATATATATATATATATATATATATATATATATATATATATGTTACAGTCAATACCTGAATCCAGACAATTTGTAAAGTGACTTATTTTTTCAGGCAATTTGTGAACTGCCTGGTTAGGTTAGGTTAGGTTAGGTTAGGTTAGGTTAGGTTAGGTTATAACCTAACCTAACCTAACCTAACCTAACCTAACCTAACCTAACCTAACCTAACCAGGCAGTTCACAAATTGCCTGAAAAAATAAGTCACTTTACAAATTGTCTGGATTCAGGTATTGACTGTAACATATATATATATATATATATATATATATATATATATATATATATATATATATATATATATATATATATATATATATATATATATATATATATATATATATATACGAGTATATATCTGGCCAGGGGCCAGAGAGTTAGAAACAATATGAAATAGAAAGTGATTCTTCCCCACTTGATTTCTCCGATTTCCGTGCCTTCTCAAAGTTGAAATTGATAGATCTCGTAGAAGAGGAATTGCTCTTACCCGTAGGCCTGTAGCCCTACAATAATTTTTGAAACTTAAGTCTTTACTCTTGGAGAGAGAAGCAATGAGTTGGGGTTGCATGGTGCGAGGCGGGAAGCAGGCTTTCACTGCCCGGCTCAACTTTCTTTTTCCCTCCTTCTCTCCTAAGCTCCCCATCCTAAGTCTGGGATGATGAGAGCAAGTAACTGACATTCCCACAGTAGTTGGCAGGATATCAAAGAGGGTAGACATGGAGTAAAGCAGAGCATACTAATACCAGGATAAGGAGAGTATATTATTATTATTTAAATCTATAGGTGGGATTCTATTGTGACGCCTTATATATTAAGTAATATTTGGGCCATATAGGAGGCCAGGTACTAGGCGGATCCAGATATTGCTTGAATGACGGAAATAGGCTGATCCTACAACTAGTATGTGAGTTGAGTTAGGGTTTCACACGTAGTTGCTCTTTTTATTTTATGTAGGAGAGACCAAGAGCAACATAACTGTAATACAAAAAATAGGCACACTGAGGTACCGGTCCCCAAACAGAGTCAAAAGCGGTCGTCAAAAATGAAAGGATAAGTACCTTGAAACTTCCCCCCTGAAAGAGTTCAATTCATAGGAAAGAGGAAATACAAAAGCAGAATGCAAGTTCCAGAGTTTATCAGAGAGATGAGCAGAATAGGGGTGAGAGAAAGAAGAGTCTTGTGAACTGAAGCCGTGGGAAGAGGGGAGGCATGCAATTAGCAAGATCAGAAGAGCAGTTAGCATTAAAATATTGGCAAAAGATAGCAGGAGATGTAACATTGCAGCGATGAGAGACTGAAGAGTCAGTTACAGGAGAGGAGTTGATAAGACGAAAAACGTTTGATTCCACCCTTTCTAAAAGAGCTAAAAGAGTGGAGCGCCTTGTCCCTGAGGAACACCACCGTTAGTAGATTTAGGAGAACAGTGATTGTTTAATACAGTAACAATAGAATGGTCAGAAAGGAAACTTGAGATGAAGTTACAAAAGTTACAAAGAAGGATAGAAACCGTAAGATGGTAGTTTGGAAATCAAAACTCTGTGTCAGACTTTATCAAAAGCTTTTGACATGTCTTAGGCAGCATCAAAAGTTTCACCAAAATACCTAAAAGAGGATGACGCAGATTCAGTAGAAAATGACAGGAGATCACTAGTAGAGCGGTCTTGATAGAAACCATACTAGCAAAAGATGTTTATGAATCTTCCTTTTAAGGATAGATTAAAAAAAAAAAACTTTACATTGGCTGGAAATTAAAGGAATAGGATGGTAGTTTAAGGAATTAGAACGGTCACCCTTTTCAGAAACAGGCTGATTTGTGGCAAACTTCCAGCAAGAAAGAAAGGTAGATGATTTGGAAGAGCTTAAAGAGGACAGGAAATATTTCATTAGGCAAAGTGCAAGCACGAATGCACAGTTCCGGAGAATAATAGGAGGGATCCCATCATAAGCCTTCTGAGGGCTTGTCTCGTTATCTATACCATTCTGATGGGAGGAGATGCTAGTTCTTTCATCCCCCCTCTCTGCCTAAGTGCAGTGTATTGTTGTGAGTCATCTTGTGCCGTGTATATGTGCGTTAAATGCCAGTTTATTTCTGTGGTCCACATCTGTGAGTGAGGCAGACCAGAAGATTGAAGGATCTTTGTGCTAGGTTACAAATGTCTACATCCCGAATTCACACCAGTTTTATAGGAGGTGGGGATTTGTCTTCAGGAAGATCGTAGATGTACTGTTGCCTGGCCATGGTGTATAATGATTTATTGGATGTGAGCAGTTCACTACAGTGGGCAGTTGTCCTATGAGGTATTACACCTCAAAATGTGTTGTCGCTACTGTCTGTAATCCCTGACACGTGGCTTAATAGTTCTATCCTGCTTGGAGAATTAAGTTGATGTTTGTTATACTGCCTTCTCGGTAGGTAGGTTAAATCAAGTGACGGCCCCAGAGTTCTGATAGTTATAGACCATCAGCAGGTGTCTGGATTAATCGTATTTGTACCCTGAAATAAGCTATGTAATAGGTGGCTTAGAAAAGTTGACCCAACTCAGTGGAAGCTGTGAGAGGGGTTTAAACAGGTTATATATATATATATATATATATATATATATATATATATATATATATATATATATATATATATATATATATATATATATATATATATATATATATATATATATATTGTTGTGTGCAGCGAGATAACACGATATAAACAAAGAATGAAGTAAGAGTGAATGAGAAGAGAGAGAGAGAGAGAGAGAGAGAGAGAGAGAGAGAGAGAGAGAGAGAGAGAGAGAGAGATGATCAAATAGGATGGGGACAAGGTTTGGATGCTTCTGTGACACATAGCCTCCTGAACCTGAAACCCATAAGATAATATTTATCCGCACAGTCACTCATATTTTCCACATAAATTTCCTTACTTTCCCTTGGCCATTCGATTTAATCTCGCCCAGTATATAGTAGAAAGGTTGCTCTTGACAGTAAAGTAATCAGTATTCATATAGCTCTTCTAGTTTAATTATTAGAATTTTTTTGAATTGAAGTGTCTTATTCATATAAGACAGCTTGGGATACAGAACAGCAAGTGGGTGGGTGTATGTGTGTATGTATGTCACCATCCAATTCCTCCCTCTCTTGTACACCGCTTTTCATTGTAGCTGAGTGGGGGGGGAGTGTTTGGCGTGCTTTCCCACAGTCGATCACTAACCAGATGTATTGAGACCGGCAATAATATCTGGCGGAGACTGAGGCGGAATTACAGTTAGTTGGGTCAATTGCTTTAAAGGCTGTACGCCTTGGCCTACTTAGATAGTATACTAGTCTCCATAGTAGCCTGCCAGGGAGAGTACTTGCTTGTAACAGAATCCATTTCCAGAGAATTGACACCTCGGCTGTGTGTGTCTGAGGGCCAAGTTCTTGTACAGTGAGTGGTGAATTACCCTCTTTTGTGTTCGTGGGCACTCGTCTGTAATTGTATCTCTTGTTAGTGAGCTTGTTTTGTGTTAAATGCTACTGCATCAGGCTTTTGAAGAGTGCTTGACCTGCAGAGGACTTAAGAATTAGCAATGTAGTAAAATTTACTCACTCCCCAGGCCCTGATCAGGCCTGACGTCCAGGAAGCGGTAAACGACACTAATCATTTTTAGGCTATCACACGCTTTTGGAAAATGGAAGTATTTGTTAATGAGGGCAATTGTCCAACAGGGTTTTATATCTCGACCATATATGTATTATTGCTTGTAATTGTTTCTCCCTAGACTTGGTTGTCGATCATTTCACAGCTGTGGGAGTTAAATGCTATTAAAGTATTTCTCTTGTCTATAAGTGGGTAAAACAGACTGCCGACCTCATTAGTGCGACCTTGCGTTACGACCTGTTGTGAAATGGGTGCAGGAGTCACAAGGAACTGCTGATTTCACGCAGAGGGTGGTTCAGGGAAACTAACCCAGTTGCGGCAGCTGCGCAAAGGGGCCAGAAATTGTGGTCATAACAATATATATATATATATATATATATATATATATATATATATATATATATATATATATATATATATATATATATATATATATATTATGTACGAGGGACACCGGCGAAGGGCAACAAAAAAAATATAAAAAAAAAAAATGCCTGCTGACATGTAGGTCCCTGAAAAGGGTCCGTAGCGGTGGTCATAAACTTAATGATAAGTGTCATGAAACCTCCCTCTTCAAAGAGATGAAGTCATATGAAGTTGTAAATACAGAAACAGGCAGGGAGCTCCAGATTTTACAAAAAAAAAAAAAAAAAAATGAATGACTGAAAATATTTGTATTAAAGAGGTGGGCAGAATAGGGGTGAGAGAAAGAAGAAACTCTTGTGTTGCGAAGGCCACAGGAGAAGGAAAGCCATGTAATTAGCAGGATCAGAAGAGCAGTTACCATAGAAAAAGCGGTAAAAGACAGCTACAGATGCAGCATAACGGCTGCATGAGGCTGAAGACAGTCAGTTAGAGGAGAGGAGTTGATGAGAAGAAAAGCTGATTCATCCTGTCTAAAAGAGAGGTATGAGTGAATCCTCCCTCCCTCCTGACATGTGAAGCATACTCCATACATGGCTGTTTTAGCTAGAGATGAGATTTAAAGTTTCTAGTCTAGATTATAAGGAAAGGACAGACCGAGAACGTTCAGTGTAGAAGAGGGGGACAGTTGAGTGTCACTGAAGAAGAGAAGATAGTTGTTTGGAAGGTTGTGTCTAGTTGATGGATGGAGGAATTGAGTTTTTGAGGCACTGAAGAACATCAAGTTTGCACTGCCCAATCAGAAATTTTAGAGAGATCAGAAGTCAGGAGTTATGTGGCTTCCCTGAGTGAACTCTTTACTTCCTGAAGGGTTGGACGTCTGTGAAAAGACATGGAAAAGTTCAGTGGAAAAGACAAGAAGCTTGGTTTAAAAGATAACTGATGAATAACAATAGGAAGAGAGAGGGTGACAGGAGAGAACCCTGAGGTACACTACTGTCAATATATTTAGGAGAACAGTGACCGTCTACCACAGCAGCAATAGAACGGTCAGAAATGAAACTTGAGATGAAATTACAAAGTGAAAGATAGAAACTGTAAGAGAATAATTTGGAAATCAAAGCTTTGTACCAGACTCTAACAAAATTTTTCGTTGGCAACACCAAAAGTTTTACCAAAATCTCTAAAGAGGATGACCAAGACTCCGTAAGGAAGGCCAGAAGACCAATAGCAGAGCGGCCTTGACGAAACCCATCATGGTGATCAGATAGAAGGTTGTGAAGATGTTTAAGAATCTTCCTGTTGAGGATAGATTGAAAAAAAAAATAATAATAATAAAAATATATATATATATATATATATATATATATATATATATATATATATATATATATATATATATATATATATATATATATATATATATATATATATATATATATATATATATATATATATGCAGAAAATTAAAGCAATAGGAAGGTAATTTGAAGGATTAGGACGGTCACCCTTTCTAGGAACAGGGTGAATGTAGATAAACTTCCAGTAAGATAGGTAGATATTGACAGACAAAGTTGAAAGAGTTTGATTAGAGAAGTTGGAAGCACGAAGGCGCAGTTTCAGAGAACAATAGGTAGTGCCCTTCCGAGGGTTTAGACCAGCGAGGGCATGGAAATCATCATTGCAAGCAATTTTAATAGGTAGCATGAAGTAATCAGAGGGTGGAGGAGACGGAGGAACAACCCCTGAATCATCCAAGGTAGAGTTTTTAGCAAAAGTATGAGGGAAGAGTTCAGATTTAGAGAGCAGTGGTGGTATTTGGTTGAAATATAGGAGGGAAAGAAAAAGCAAATTTTTTGTCGATGGTTTTGGCTAGATGCTAAAAGTCATAAAGGGAGTTAGAGGTTGAAAGATTCTGATACTTTTTTTTTTATTGATGAAGGAGTTTTTGGTTAGTTGAAGAACAGACATGGCATGGTTCCGGGCAAATATATAAGGTTCATGAGGTTTTGGTGATAGGGGCTTCAGTACCTTTTGTGGACCACCTCTCTATCATGGATAGCGCGAGAAGAGGCTGTGTTAAACCAAGGCTTGAAAGGTTTAGGTCGAGAAAAAGAGTCACGAGTGTACGCCTTCATGCCAGACACTATCACCTCTCTTATGCGCTCGGCACACAGAGACGGATCCCTGTCATTGAAGCAGTAGTCATTCCAAGAAAAAGCAGAAAATACCTCCTCAGGTTCCCCCAACTAGCAGAGGTAAAACGCCAGAGGTATCTTCAATTAGGGGGATCTTGAGTAGAGATTGGAGATATATATATATATATATATATATATATATATATATATATATATATATATATATATATATATATATATATATATATATATATATATATATATATATATATATATATATATATATATATACATCCTCTTCTTCATTGACACTCAACTGTCCCCCTCTTCTACACTGAACATCTTTGGTCTGTTCTTTACTTATAATCTGAACTGGAAAATTCACATCTCATCTCTAGTTAAAACAGCTTCTATGAAGTTAGGTGTTCTGAGACATCTCCGCCAGTTTTTCTCACCTCCCTAGCTGCTAACTCTCTACAAAGGGCCTTATCCATCCATGTATGGAGTATGCTTCACATGTCTGGGGGGGGTTCCACTCATATTGCTCTTCTAGACAGGGTGGAATCAAAAGATTTTCGTCTCATCAACTCCTCTCCTCTAACTGACTGTCTTCAGCCTCTCTCTCACCGCCGCAATGTTGCATCTCTAGCTACCGCTATTTTCATGCTAACTACTGATCTTGCTAACTGCATGCCTCCCCTCCTCCCGCGGCCTCGCTGCACAAGACTTTCTTCTTTCTCTCACCCCTATTCTTTCCACCTCTCTAACGCAAGAGTTAACCAGTACTCTCAATCATTCATCTCTTTCTCTGGTAAACACTGAAACTCCCTGCCTGTTTCTGTATTTCAACCTTCCTATGACTCGAATTCTTTCAAGAGGGAGGTTTCAAGACATTTATTTATCAATTTTTGACTACTGCTTTGACCTTCGGCTTATCTGTCGTACCAATGACCACACCACCCATCGTCACCCTATCAATGAATCTTCATATGAGTAGTTCGCCCGCTACATAAATGCGAGTCAAGGCCTTTATCTGCATTTCTGAATGATGCGTCACTTTATTTATCTGGTGATGGCGAGATAATATCAACGTTCTGGGTCTTGATAGAAAGCCAAATCACACTTTCTGAGCAGTTTACTCAGTGCTTACTAATCATTGGCCGTCACCCCGGCGTGAGAGACATGCAGTTTCCTGCCACGTACTAACTTGTACAGTCTATTATTCATTATGTATGCAACACTCTACATTGTGTATTATTTCCAAACATAACACATGGATGCAGCGGTGGGATGGATCCTAATGTAACGACTTCTGCGATTTCAATTTTTCAGGACCATACCGCTGTAAACAACTTATACATTTATAATCTTACCGGACATCTTGTGTGATGGATGGTGAGTCTTGAGTTTCATCATCGAATACATTCCTAGCAAATTCAGTGTCATTGTAAATTTATCATTGCAGCCTGTTTTTTTTACTTTTTCCATCTCCATCTATTTGTGTATGCACAACGAAGTGACGAACTAAGAGGCTGAATTATTCACTGACTTGAGAATGGTGATTGATCATCCATATCTTCCTTAACTCATTCTGCTGGTCAATTTAACCTGTATGACGGTCTCTTTGTCCATGTCGTGACGAGGTATTAATATTATATCTGATTCCTTTCTATTTGAGAGGTTATTCATGGTTCACGATCCTGCTCAAACAGCAATCTAAGGCGTCGAGCGCTCAATCCTTTCGTCGTTACCATCCTCATGTCATATGTCCCATGCTCGACATACGTATACTAAGACAGCCCTTCCCTTCCACCCTACCTAAATAAACGTGTAGATCTATTGCAACTTTCACACGCTAGTTTTTATATGTGCCGATAATTTTTTCTCTCTCTCTCTCTCTCTCTCTCTCTCTCTCTCTCTCTCTCTCTCTCTCTCTCTCTCTCTCTCTCTCTCTCTCTCTCTCTCTCTCTCTCTCTCTCTCGTTACGTCATACTAGTTCATTTGATGGATATAACACTCCGTCCTCAACGGCACACGACCTTGATGTTCATATAACAAATTGTTTTATTTGCCATATATGAGCTGCCAAATCCTGTGTAACTTTCAGCATTCGTCAGTCTTTCATCATTGGACATGTATCACTTTACCTCTAATGACCTCGGTAAAAAAAAAAATCTTAAAAAAAAACAAAAGAAAATGAATGTCTTTTAATGTCAGGGACGGCTCTCTTCATACGTGGGATGTTTTGCTTTCCGATATTGCATTATCTATAAATTCTCCTTTAACTCTAGTATCAATGAGTCAGCTCATTTCGTCTTCTCTGTCAAAGAGAAACGCATGTCTTACAAAGTTTTGCTTCCTCTGTATAATTTAGATGACTATGCTAAGTTACAATTTAAAACTTAGGATAGACAAGCTATCCTTGTCTATCTCAGTTCTTCCAATACTCGGCTTACCACTCGTTATATCAAATCCCCTTTATTTTAGTGTTGGTGACATTGCGCTCATATAAAACTTTATATGTCAAACCAAACTTAAATTTGAATATCCTTTGTATCTTCTTTTCAATGCCGGAATTAAATATTAACCGGTTTTGGTGTCTCATAAAGAGTGCACCACACACGAGAATGACATCTAGCGACTTGTTATTCCTAAATCTTCCCTACAACCCTCACCTGTTCTTTATTTTTTTTTTCCTCTTTTACCTTCTAGATTACACAACACCTAATTAACATTCCTGAAGAGACTTTTTTTTTCGCTCTTACTCGTTTTATCATTTCATTATATATATATATATATATATATATATATATATATATATATATATATATATATATATATATATATATATATATATATATATATATATATATATATATATAATTTTTCAATGCATCTCTATGATATGGGATACATCCGGGTCTGCGTAATCATTGTTGATGATAACTTGTATTACACGTTGTACGAGTAGTTCTTGGTGTGTGTCTTTCCAGCTGAAACAATGCGTGAGGGCTCTTCTGGCATAGGGGCTGATGGTGAAGTGTAGCGCCTGGGGCACTCCCTGTTTCTGTGTAGACAGAGTCTATTATTTGTGAATTTGGTGTAGACTTGTCTTGAAGCCGGTGTTGCTTGCCGTGACGAGGATGTCTAGGAACACTACGGCAAATAGAAACCACACAGAAGAAAATAAATAAAATGTGCTATAGCCTTCAATCTTGTATGCCTTCAAGAAATTATATATATATATATATATATATATATATATATATATATATATATATATATATATATATATATATATATATATATATATATATATATATATATATATATATATATATATATATATATATATATATATATATATATATATATATATATATATATATATATATATATATATATATATATATATATATATATATATATATATATATATATATATATATATATATATATATATATATATATATATATATATATATATATATATATATATATATATATATATATATATATATATATATATATATATATATATATATATATTATTTATTATTTTTTTTGTGAGCGACGATGTAAAACGAAGAGAAGTAAGAACTAATGAAAGAAGTGAGAGTACGAAACAGAAAAAAAAAAAATGAAGGAAGAGAGAGACGCCAAGTGACGATAAAAGATAGACAAGTAAGTGAGCGAGTGGGCAAGAGGGAGGTAGAAGGTGCACGCTGTGCGATGAGTCTTTGCCTCGCTTCCAGTGAAAGTAACAGTTTTATACTCTTGACCCCACCTCCTTCTCAAATTAATTTCAGTACTTTCCCTTTCGTTCCTCCTGTTAAGCCTCGTGTAGTTAAGAGCAAAAGGGTTGCTCTTGAAGATAAAGTGATTAAATTTCATCCCGGTTCAATAGTTTAGTAACTAGAATTTTCAGAAACAAAGCGTTTTATCTATCTCAGTTAAAAGCCCATGAGTGGGAGGCGAGGCGAGCGCGGTTGGGTGGGGTGCACCCTCCCTACCCTTCTTCCTTTTTGCATGAATCATGCACTCGTGACCACTGAGAGCTCAATGTGCGAGGCATTCCTACGGGCAGTTACAGTTCAGCTACCACTCATACGAACGAAGTCATACCACATGGTTTGGAGGAGGTTGTGGGGATTTTTACAGTTAGACGGGTCAGTTATTTTAATGGGATAATTGAGTAAGTACTGGCCGTATCCCACGGCCTATATGGGTAGTAAAGGAGTCTCCATTGTACTCAGCCAGGGAATGTAATTAATAATAACGCATTCCATATTCAGGGAAGTAACTCCTCGACTGCGTGTGTGTGTGAGGGCCGAGCTCTGTTACAGTGAGAGTTGAATTGCTCTCCTGTTCGTGCGTGGGCACTCCTCTGTATTTGTGTCATGTTTAATACTACTGCGATCCGGTGGGGGGGAGCGGCATCCTCAACTCCCTTTTTGACATTATGTTGCTCGGTAGTAATTTATCTCTCTTCCTTCTAAGGGGCGAGGGATACTGTATTACGGTGCAGGGAGAATGTTGTAATATCTCGCCGGAATTGGGCGATCCGTTATGAGGGTGATTTTCCCCCGGGTTATTATATTTTGACCTTATATGTGTTCGATGTTTATTGTGCATGACGGTCAACTGTTTCCCAGCTGTTGGAACTTGTAGTTGTTGTATTATATTCCTTAGCCTGTGAGTGGGTAAAAACAGGCTTGCGACCTCATTAGTCTGACCTGACGTTACGACCGGCCGTGTCGCATAGGGAGTTGAGGGAGTTGAGGGAGTTGTGGAAAGGACAGGGGTTTGTGGTTGTAACAATATATTGTTACACACGCGAAATAACGAGAAGTACAAAGAACCAAGAGAGAGAGAGAGAGAGAGAGAGAGAGAGAGAGAGAGAGAGAGAGAGAGAGAGAGAGAGAGAGAGAGAGAGAGAGAGATTATTATTCGCATAATTCACTTAAATGGCTGTTACAAAGCATAAAGCAGGTTTGGCTAGAGGTTGGAAGGCGGGGTTCCGGTGTGATGCTGTACGATATCTGCTGGAAGCAACATCCCACGTATGCGGAGATCCCTTCTGTTCCCAGATTTGCAAAAGGTCCCCTGTTTGATGCTACACCGGCACACCCATCACTCTACGCTGCTGTGTATCACAGTAAATCATTTATGTTAAAAAAAAAAAAATTAAATCTAGAGGCTTTATTTGGTTAGCTGAATCAAAACAAAGTACCAAATAGGGTAGAGCACCTCTTCCTCTACACACCTTTGTAGTCTCAACTCTTAAAAAAAAAAAAAGGAGGAAGGGAGCTAATTTAAAAAAAAGAGGAAGGTTAACTTTAAATTTACACTAAAGTTACGGTATCTCTGGGCCATAGCTTGTACACGTAAGAGAAGCATCCACTCTCTCTCTCTCTCTCTCTCTCTCTCTCTCGTCTCTCTCTCTCTCTCTCTCTCTCTCTCAACATTCCCATCCATTTCTTTTCTTCATTAATTCTCTCTCTCTCTCTCTCTCTCTCTCTCTCTCTCTCTCTCTCTCTCTCTCTCTCTCTCTCTCTCTCTCTCTCTCTCTCTCTCTCAACATTCCCATCCTTTTCTTTTCTTCATTAATTCTCTCTCTCTCTCTCTCTCTCTCTCTCTCTCTCTCTCTCTCTCTCTCTCTCTCTCTCTCTCTCTCTCTCTCTCTCTCTCTCTCTCTCTCTCTCTCTCAACATTCCCATCCTTTTCTTTTCTTCATTAATTCTCTCTCTCTCTCTCTCTCTCTCTCTCTCTCTCTCTCTCTCTCTCTCTCTCTCTCTCTCTCTCTCTCTCAACATTCCCATCTTTTTCTTTTCTTCATTAATTCTCTCTCTCTCTCTCTCTCTCTCTCTCTCTCTCTCTCTCTCTCTCTCTCTCTCTCTCTCTCTCTCTCTCTCTCTCTCTCTCTCTCAACATTCCCATCCTTTTCTTTTCTTCATTAATTCTCTCTCTCTCTCTCTCTCTCTCTCTCTCTCTCTCTCTCTCTCTCTCTCTCTCTCTCTCTCTCTCTCTCTCTCTCTCTCTCTCTCTCTCTCTCTCTCCCCCCTAAGGCTTGCTAAATAGAATAAGACTGGGAACGAAAAATGAAATTACATGTAAGACAGTAAAAAAAGATGAAGCGAAAATGACAAAAAGAATAAGGGTTAGAGAGAGAGAGAGAGAGAGAGAGAGAGAGAGAGAGAGAGAGAGAGAGAGAGAGAGAGAGAGAGAGAGAGAGAGAGAGAGAGAGAAAGAGAGAATCACTTCCTAGTCCCTTATTACTGACAGATAAGGGGAAAGAGAAGTGAGAAGGAAGGAGGTTTCAGACAAGACAAAAGAAGGGAGAGGAAAGCAAAAAAAAAAAAGAGCAAAGGACAGGCGGCGGATAGGTGAGCAGACTCTCACAGCTGGATTAGTCTTACGAGTTTTTTCTTTGTTATTCTGATTAAATATTTATTAAAATATCAGTGCTTGAAAAAAGTGAAGTTCGTCTTCCCAATTTTGGTTCGCTATTCCGATTAAATATTTATTAAAATTTAAGGGCTTTATTGCAATTCTGTTATAACGATCGTCTGATTTTCCTTACCTTACCGTAATTATTATAATAATAATAATGATAATAATAATAATAATAATAATAATAATAATAATAATAATAATAATAATAATAATAATAATAATAATAACAACAATAAACAAATGAGAGCTTACCCTAAGAGCTGTTCCTTTGAGATTATTCAGTTCATCGGAGAAGAGTCGATGAGACAGTGCTGCATTGAGATTTGCTGTCATGGTAAATCTTTCAGTCATGGCATCGGTGTGTGAAGCGTAAACGTTTCGATTTCGATGGGAAGAAACACTAAACACATGACTTAATACACTTCTCTGGTATAACAGATTCTTCATCACCTTCTAGTTTTTTTCTTTAGTCTGTAAATTCATAAAAATGTGTAATGAAAAAAAAAAAATTATATATATATATATATATATATATATATATATATATATATATATATATATATATATATATATATATATATATATATATATATATATATATATATATATATATATATATATATATATATATATATATATATATATATATATATATATATATATATATATATATATATATATAATCAGTACAGAGGAGAATGACTAAAAGGATACAGGGGATGAGGAGTATCCCTTACGAGACGAGGTTGAAGCTGTTAAATTTACATTCATTAGAGAGACGTAGGTTAAGAGGGGACCTGATAGAAGTCTTTAAGTGGTATAAGGGTTATAACAAGGGAGATGTAAGCAAAATTCTTAGGATCAGCAACCAGGGTAGAACAAGAAATAACGGGTTCAAGCTTGAAAAATTTAGGTTTAGGAAGGAGATAGGAAAAAAATGGTTCTCAAATAGAGTGGTAGATGAGTGGAACAGACTCAGTAATTATGTAGTTAGTGCTAGGACACTAGAGAGCTTTAAGAGAAGATTAGACAAGTTTATGGATAGGGATAGCAGATGGAAATAGGTAGGTGTGTTTCATACAGGGACTGCCACGTGTAAGCCTGGTCGCTTCTTGCAGCTTCCCTTATTTCTTATGTTCTTATGTTCTTATCTATCTATCTATCTATCTATCTATCTATCTATCTATATATATATATATATATATATATATATATATATATATATATATATATATATATATATATATATATATATATATATATATATATATATATATATATATATATATATATATATATTGCCAAGGGCAATAAAAATACAATAAAAGAAAAAGACAACTTAGATGCCAGTCCCCGAATCGGGTCCGAAGCGGTAGTAAACAAATTGAAGGTTAAGTGTCATAAAACCTTCCTCTTGAAGGAATTTAAGTCATAGGAAGGTAGAAATACAGAAGCAGGCAGGGAGTTGCAGATTTTACCAGAGAAAGGGATGAATGTTTGAGAATTCTGGAGGTGGACAGAATAGGGGTGAGAGAAAGTCCTGTGTAGCGAGGCTGCGGGAAGAGGGGAGGCATGAAGATCAGTAGAGAAATTAGCATGAAAATAGCTGTAGAAGATACCTAGAAATGCAACATTACGGCGATGAGAAAGAGCCTGAAGACAGTAAGGTAGAAGAGAGGAGTTGATGAGATGAAAAACTTTTGATTCCACCCTGTCTAAAAGAGCGGTATGAGTGGAAACCCCCAGACATGTGAAGCATACTCCTTACATGGACGAATAAGGCTCTTGTACAGAGTTAGCAGCTTGAGGGAGGGGAGGGGTTGAGAAAAACTGGCTTAGATGTTTTAGAACACCTAACTTCACAGAGACTATTTTAGCTAGAGGTGAGATGTGAAGTTTCTAGTCTAGATTATAAGAAAAGAACAGGCTGAGGATGTTCAATGCAGAAGAGGGATACAGTTGAGTGTTTTTCAAGAACAGGGGATAGTTGTCTGGAAAGTTGTGTTGAGTTGATATATGGAGAACCTGAGTTTTTGGGACATTAATATCAGATTTGCTTTGCCCCAATTAGAAATTTTAGGGAGATCAAAAGTCAGGCGTTTTGTGGCTTCCTGCGTGAAGTGTTTACTTCCTGAAGGGTTGGACGTCTATGAAAAGATGTGGAAAGGTGGAGGGTGGTATCACCAGAGTATGAGTGGATAGGACGAGAAGTTTTGTTTAGAAGATCATCGATGGATAATAGTAAGATAGTGGGTGACAGGACAGAACACTCAGGAACCCCTCTGTTAATAGATTTATTAGAAGAATAGTGACTGTCTATCACAGCAGCAATATAATAATCAGAAAGCAAACTTGAGATGCAGTTAAAGAGTGAAGGATGGAAGCCGTAGGAGGGTAGCTCGGAAATCAAAGCTTTGTGTTAGACTCTATCAAAAAGCCCAAAAAGCCTCGGCTTTATATGGGCTGCTTTGCTATTCAAAAATATATTTAATCTATGTTTTAACTTATGCAAAGTATAATAAAGTGTTTCAAGTGTTTCAAGTGTTATCAGAAGTCTAATATGTCACCAAAATGACCAAGAATGACCAAGGCTTAGTAAGCAAAGCCAGAAGGGCGGCCTTAATGGAACCCACACTAGTGATAAGATGGAAGATTGTGAAGTGATTGATGTTTAAGAATCTTCCTTTTGATGATAGATTAAAAAAAAAAAAAAAAGATAGGCAGGAAATTTAATCACTATGACGGTGATTTGAGCATTACCCTTTTTAGGAACAGGCTGAATGTAGCAAACTTCCAACAAGAAGAAAAGGTAGATGTGGACTAACAGTTTAAAGAGTTTGACTAGGCAAGGTGCAAGCACGGAGGCGCAGTTTCGGAGAACAATAGGAGGGACACCATTACGTCCATAAGCCTTCAGAGGGTTTATAAATCAGCGAGGGCTTGCAAAAAATCATTGGGAAGGATTTTAATAGATAGCGTGAAGTAAGTAGTGGATGGATGATAGGGAGTAAATAACCCTGAATCGTCCAAGGTAGAGCTTTTAGCAAAAGTTTGAGTTAAGAGTTCAGTTTTAAAGAAAAATATGGTAGCATTGGTGTCATCTAATTAAAATAAAGAAGGGAAAGAAGAAGAAAAGTTATTGGGGATGTTTTTGGCTAGATGCCAGAAGTCACTAGGGTAGTTAGATCTTGAAAGATTTTGACACTCTATTAATGAAGAAGTTTTTGGCTAGCTGGAGAACAGACTTGGCTTGGTTCCTGGCAGAAATATAAAGTGCATGAGATTTTAGTGATGGAAGGCTCAAGTACCTTATGTGGGCCACCTCTCTATCATGTATAACACGAGAACAGGCTGTGTTAAACAAATGTTTGGAAGGTTTAGGTATAGAAAAAGAATGAGGAATGTACGCCTCCATGCCAGACACTATCACCTCTGTTATGCGCTCGGCACACAAACACGGGTCTCTGACAAAGAAACAATAGTCATTCCAAGGAATATCAGCAAAATACCTCCTCAGGTCCTCCCAACGAGCATAGGCAACACACCCGAGGCACCTGCAATGAGGGAGATCCTGAGGAGAGTTTGGAGCGATAGGAAAAGATAGAGACATGGTATTGTGACTGCCGGAACCCAACAGAGAAGAGAAGGTAACAGCATCAGCAGAAAGACTAAAGGTTAGAAAAGGTCAAGAATGTTAAGTGTATCTCCAAGACGGTTAGGAATATGAGTGGGGTATTGCACTAATTGCCCTAGGTCATGGAGAATAGCAAAGTTGAAGGGTATTTCATCAGGATGGTCGGTGAAAGGGAAAGCCAAAGCCAGTGGTGAACACAGAATTCTCCGAGAATGGAGATCTCCGCAAAAGGGAAGAACGTCAGAATGTGTTCCACTATGAATTTCTTAAGGTCAGAGGAATTAGGAGAAAGGTAAGCAGCACATGAAAATTTAGTATAAGTGACTCTGTAGTCGTAGCCAGATAGTGGAAAACTCGGGAGATTCCAGAACATGTGCACGAGAGCAGGTTAACTTGTTGCGCACATAAATGTAACATCCAGCTTTTGATTAAAAATGAGGATAGAGAAAATAGTATGAAACAGAAAATGGGATAATGTCATTTGCCTGTGTTTTTCAGTGAGAAAAAAAAAATGAGGTTTAGTAGAGGAGAGGTGGTGTTCTTGAAGTTGAAAATTAGATCTAAGACCGCGAATATTGCAGAACTTAATGAAGAAAAAATTGAGGGCGGGGGGGTGTCAAGACAATTAGGGTCGATACCAGAAGAGCAGTCCGACCAAGGAATATTTGTGGTCCCTCACCGAACAGATTGTGAGGCTGGTGTCATGATAATTTTGAATTTGGGTAAAGTGTGTGTGTGCGTGTGTGTGTAATTAGGTGTTTGTAGTTTTGTGTGAAGGAAGATGGTTGTCTTTAGAGGGCAGGCTGTGACCGCTCCCTTGTTTTGTTAGACACAAAGAGAAACGTTCAGTGAGGTCACACCTGGGCTTAATGATAAGTTCACATCACCTTATTCACAGTGCTTCCTTATTCCAGTGCCTTAGACCTCTCTGGGTGTAATTATCGTTTTGGCAAGTGCCTACTGACTCCTCTGTCTCTCTCTCTCTCTCTCTCTCTCTCTCTCTCTCTCTCTCTCTTTCTCTATCTATCTATCTATCTATCTATCTATCTATCTATCTATCTATCTATCTATCTATCTATCTATATATATGTATATATATATATATATATATATATATATATATATATATATATATATATATATATATATATATATATATATATATATATATATATATATATATATATATATATAATAATAATAAATTTATTTATTTATTTATATACTATAATGTATAGTAAGATAAAGTGACAAATGAAGAACGAACGAGAAAGAATGTTAGTAAATGAGGAAAGAGAGAGAGAGAGAGAGAGAGAGAGAGAGAGAGAGAGAGAGAGAGAGAGAGAGAGAGAGAGAGAGAGAGAGAGAGAGAGAGAATACAAACGCCAGAAGCATGATTAAGAGTGGCTGCTCGCTGCCATTAACTTTCCATAACCATTTCCGGGCCCAGAGAATCTCCTTCTCCATTTAATTTACTTTATTTCCCATTCTTCAGTCAGTTTGAGTCTTATGTAGTTTACAGCAGAAGAGTTGCCCTTGACAAAGAAAAAGTCGGTACTTACTTAGCCCCCTTTGTTTAGTCGGTAGAGTTTTTGAAAGCAAAAATGTTTCATTCAGGTAAAGAGCGTGCGGGAAGCGGATGTTGTCGCGTGTCTGTATGTGTGTGAATCGCACTCCCTCTTTTTCCTTTTTACCCCATCCCTTAATAGCAGCAGAGGAAAGTCCTTGGAATGCCTTCTCATGCAGTCACTATTCAGCAGTTGGAAGGAGGAGACGTACTGAGATGCGCTCTAATATTTAAAGCAAACTAAGGTTGGATAAAAGTTTGCTGGGTCAGTTGTCTTAAGAGGATAAGTGAATCATTACTGGCCGTACGTCCCAACCTACTTATATAGTCTTGAGGCTGAGAAGGAGGCGAAGGTGTATGAGAGGGAAGAATCTGAAAAAAAAAAAATAAATAAATAAAAGGATATTTTAGTTGGAGAAGACTCGAATAGAAGTGAATTCACCTCAAAGCTTGAGGAGAGGAAGATATAAGGAGAATACAGTGAAAGCCAGATGGTGATGAGTTTGAAGTTGATTCCTGAGTTTCATGAAAAGAAGGTGACACAGTGACTTAGGTGATTTGAGAAGGAAGCCTCAGAATTTGATTGGCCTTAGGAGAGATGGGTTGGCCTTATTGTCAATATGTTGAAAGGCAAGGCCTTGGAAGTTTATGACAAGATGTCAGATGAGGACTTGAAAGATTATAAGTAGTTTAAGGCAGATATCCTAAGACCTTATGAGCTGCTGCCGGAGGCGTACAGGCTGCAGTTCTGTGGAGGAAAGAAGAGGCTTAGTGACTTTTACCTTAAGTGTGCTCACTATCTTGAGGAGACATTTGAAAAGTGATTTCTAGCGAGCAGGCCGTGAGTTAAAAGAACTCATGGTAATGGACCCGTTTATTAATGTGGCCGAGAAAGAATTGGTACCACTGCTTCACAAGAAAATGTCTAAAACCTTGAAGGAGGCAACTACGTGGGCAGATGACCAAGTGTTGGCGCACGACGGCATTGTGGATTGGTGGTACATCTGGTGGGGCTGGTGATGTGTCTGGTGGCGCGGCCGGCGCCCAATCTGTCTCGGAGTCCATGTTATAATAGTGGCTACAATAACAAGTCAGGGAGAGTTAGCCCTGTAGGTAATAAGTCTCCACCCAGCCTGCAATAGAGACAGTCTGGGAGCATACAACACAACACTCCCAGGTATGGTGTACAGCCCACATATTATTATAAAAGTACAGGATACTTCTAATTTAATTATTCCATATTAATAACTGGCACAGCTTCAAAGACGCCCCAGAAGCCGGTGGCCTTGCTTGTGTTCCAGCATTGGGACTAGGAGAGTGATGAGATCCAGACTATGTTTGGTCACGAGGAAGGAAACGCCGACTTGGCCGCCCCTTTATCTGTTGTTCTCTCACTGTCCCCTGTGAAGTCTGATTTTGGACTGATGACGCCCTTATTTGTGTCAGGCATTGTTGAGATTGATGGGGTTATGTATCTCGTTACAATTTTGAGAGGCCGCCGCACAGCAGTGGCTGTGCAGGAATGTGACTGGAAGGTGAGTTGTCTCCAGTCAGCCTGTGTGGTGACGGGAAATTAGTGCTGCAGAGAACTTCTCTACGGTGGAGATTAAGCTGTCATGCCACCTAGAGACCGAGGAGGCGCGGGTGGCACTAACTGAGGATCTGCCAGTGTCGGGGATGACTTTCCCTCTAAGGAATGACCTGGCAGGTACAAGAGTTTGGGTGCAGCTATCGTCTATGGACACCGATCCGGATGTGGAGATTGCTGGGAGTGCTAACTCAGTTGTTTATGTTGTTACTCCCCCTAAGGAGAGACGAGCTCTCCAGTGTCTGGTGCCCGCTGGATCCGTGACTCCAGGCGTCGACTGCAATAAGGCAGGGCCACCACAAAAGGAGCGCAGTTTTAGTACCAAGACTGCAGTGGGGGTAGAGTGCCCAGATGCTTCTCCTGTTGCTGGTCAGGGTTTTGATGAACTAGAGTTAGACTTGTCTTTGAGTCAGTGTGCTGGGGCTGACTGCAAAAGCGAAAAGCCACCACAAAAATTACCTGACTTTGGTAAGAGTGTTGCCAAGGGTGAGGCTGGAGTGATGAGTTTGGGTTGTGTATTTGATGGCTTTGTCTCACCGTGTGGAGCCTCTCGGAGGTGGCACTTAGGTTGAGTTGTCGCCTGGTGTTGAGACTGTGGGCGTCGGTACTCAGTCCACACCCCAGTCAGTTGTGTGTGGTGTGTCAGGGGTCGCTACCGAGGGCGGGGAGACTCTTGACTCTCTTAGGGAGGATGGAGATTTCTCCACTGCTGAGTGTACCGGAGGCAGGGAGCAGGCTACTCACCTGCCGGGACAGACACGGTGAGTAATTGCTCATGTGGTGAGCCACCCCTGCTGGCAGCTGCTGCAACAGTTGTCATTGTAGTTAAGCAGGGTTCTGTCCCTCATGTGTGTGTTGTCCCACTATTTGCCAAGGCAAGAATGGATGGCAAGAAAGCAGAGGGTCGGTCAGTGTGTGTTGAGATAACACTTTTGTGAATAACCAGCGGAGAGAGGAAGACAGAGGTTTGGAACTCTATTCTGATGTGCCATCCGCAATTAAGGAGACTCGGGAGCTGGAAGCACGTAGCAGTCTGGTGCTTGGCCATTTTGGAATCAGGTTGACTCAGGAGCGTTTAGCTTGGTTTTGTGACCAAGTTTGTTTGGTGTAACCGTATGGGTCAGGTTGGCAACCCTGATGACCTCTCATCTGAGGCTTTTCTCAGTTGTGTTATCTCCAGTGTTGTTTCTTCCAGGATAGGGGTGATTTGCGATGTTACTCGCCCGATTCCTCCTTCCGGGGGAAGTTTATGATGTATTTGACGTGAGCGTTATGGCGCAGAGTCGAGAGGCAGCGCCGAGTGAGGCTGTATGTGCTAGTGTATTTCTTGCCGCTTGGGAAGCACCCTCAATATTGCTGGGGGGGTGCTGTTGGCCGATACGCTGTTGATGATTGTCAGGTGTTGGGCCCGAGATGTGTAGCATGTGTTGATGTATGTCGGCTTCCTCGAAGCGATAACGTATCGGGGATGATGAGAGAGGTTTTCTTTCACATGGAAGCAGATGCTGGGACCAGAGACTCAGAGAACAGAGAAGACGATGGAGCCAGAGTTACAGGAGATGTTGGAGTAGCCGTTGCTGCTGGAAAACAAAGATGACTGAGATGCCCTGCAGGAGAAAACTTGCACAACAGTGGAACTGTGGAGACCACAGGTCTTGGCGCAGTGCCAGAGATGGGTCTGGAAGGAGGAGTAGGAGGAGGATAAAAAAGAAGCGGCAGTCCGAGTTGGAGGGCCAAGTGGGAGTCCTGTTGTTGTCTGTTGTAATAGTATTCTATTAATATCAATGATATAGCCGTGATTGATACTTTGTAATTTCAATAAGCCCTTTGTTTGAGTTTGATGTTACGTTCTACTAGTTATATGTTGATTGTGAATTTGTGTATTCCTAAAATTTTTGTAAGCTCTTATCTATCTTCCGATTTTATTTATTTATTTATTTTTTTGTTTGTTTATGAGGGAGCGTGTAATGTACAGCGAGATAAAGCAACATAAAATGAAGAAAGTAGGAACGAACTAGAAAGAATGAAATAATAAACGAGGAGAGAGAGAGAGAGAGAGAGAGAGAGAGAGAGAGAGAGAGAGAGAGAGAGAGAGAGAGAGAGAGAGAGAGAGAGAGAACTAGGTACGAATGCCAGATGTACGATTGGCCGCTCTTTGCCATTAACTTTACATAAGCATATTTGCTCCCAGAGACTCTCCTTTTTCTTAATTAATTTACCTTATTTCCCATTGTTCAGTCAGTTTGAGTCTCACATATTTTACAGCAGAAGAGTTGCCCTTGACAAAGAAACAATCAGTATTCATCTAGCCCCTTTTGTTTAATCAGTAGAGTTTTTGGGAAAAAAAAAAAAAATTCAAGTAAAGACCGCATGGGGAGCGGGTGTGGGTGCGTGTCTGTAAGTGTGTGAGTCGCACCACCCCCCGCACTTTTTCTTTGTACCCCCTCCCCTTAGCAGCAGCGCGAGAATGTGGTTGGAGCGCTTTCTCACGCAGTTAGTACCCAGGAGTTGGAAGAAGCAGACGTACTGAGATGTGCTCTGATATTTGAAGGAGACTAAGGCGAGATAAAAGTTACCCTGGTCAGTTGCCTTAATGGGATAAGTGAGTCATTACGGGTTGTACGCCCCAACCTACTTATATAGACTAGGAGTCTCCATAGTAGTCTACCAGTAAGTGTAATTGTGAATTACATGCTATATCCAAGGAAATTACTCCTCCCCTGTGTGAGAGTACAGGTTGAGCTGGCGCAGTGAAGGATGACTAACCCTCCTGTGTGTTTATGACCATTCTTTTTTGCTGTAGTTTCTGTTGTCCCTTGTTATTGACCATGTTTGTCTTAAATGCTGCATGTTTGTCTTAAATGCCGCATAGTAAACTTTGCTCATTTCTCAGGTCCTGACAAGGCTTGTCACCCAGGAGCCAGTAAACAATACTACTGGGCTTGAGTCTATAACTCTCTCTTGGGCAGTGGGAGGACTGTCAAAGTGAACAGTAGCCCAACATGGTATTATATCATGACCATATACATGTTATTGCATGTTAACTGTTTTTTCCTAGAAATGATTGTCAGTTCTTCTGCAGCGGTAGGTGTTAGTTGTTCTTTGGTGTATTTTCCTTGTCTGTGCACTGGTAAAACAGTCTGGCGACCTTCACTTAATGTGTGTGTGTGTGTGTGTGTATATATATATATATATATATATATATATATATATATATATATATATATATATATATATATATATATATATATATATATATATATATATATATATATATATATATATATATATATATATATATATATATAAAGTCAGCGCCAAACGAAACGCGAACTGCATGTAAACAATGGTAATTAGCTAAAGTTGTAAGGTTTCCTCACGACCTGGATGATAGTAAAGAGGGAAAATCATATACAGTACTCATCTTGGTCTCCATTATTTGTTGATGGGGAATCCCTTCATCTTCATAATTTATCTGAGCCTATCAAGGACGGAATCTGATAAGTTTTCGGTAGTAGACCAGGCAATCTCCAACCACACCTTACAAAGGGCTGCCTCAAGTTTTGGGATGGTTGAAGTGTCTTCCTGTCATAGTTTTGCTTTCACTATTCCGCAGAGGTTTTCTATTGGTGATATATCAGCAGGTGATATATCTGAGCAGGCCAGTCCGAAATACAGTCAGCTTCACAGGTATGGAGCCATCCCTTCACGATTTATCGGTGTGACACAGCGCTTTGCCTTGCAGCAAGATCTCTGCACCAGTAACTGCGAAACAGTTTGCTAAGTTATTTATCATTAAGGATGCTGAAATAAAACCTTGCTGTTGACCGTTTGATTTTTAAGAAGGATGACAAAGTCAGACAAGCCGCTGAAAACAAACGCTCCCCACACCATTAGGTAGGGATTGTGCTTAATGCTCTTTACGGTAAAACACGGTTTACAGGCTGATAAGTCACGGGGACGCCACATTTTTGTTCCTTTATTAGCAGTAATGGAGAACGTAGTTTCATCAGTCTAGAGCATTTTTCTGCACTCCATAAGGTCCCAGTCTTTATGACTCCCGGCAAAAACACATCTCACCTTGGGTTGCTTTTCATTTACAAAAGGTTTTTTACGAGCCCTCAGTTTTCGTTAGTCTAACTTTTTCCGTATATTTCTTTGAATAGTACGAAATAATACATTTCTAAGTAGGAGAGGGTTCTGTTCCTTTAATTGTTTTGCTGTAATGGAAGGATTTTTGTTCGACTCCTACTTTATGACACTTAAAATATTGTCAGACACTTTTTTTGCTGGTCCACCCCCATGTTTGTGGAGAGGAACACCCTTGCATCCCTTATTACGCCATTTTATCACCAATACACTCACTCTTTTTTTTCGGGTATGCCTGTAACACGGCCTATTTCACGATTTCTTTTCCCGACTTTATGCAACTAAATGACACAAATTATGTCAAATGGGCTCGTATGTTTGCCAAACATTATGCAACAATGAGGAACAACGAAATATTTCAAGTACACACAACGCTACGGGCAGCAGTAAATCCTTGATCAGCAGTCAGTAAATCACTTCGTTATAAGATGTGAAGTCAAATACTGGAGCTGTTAAATCAGCTGTCAATGTGTGAGGGTGTGAGTTAAGTTGCCATGTATTAATTTTCTCCCGGTGCGTTTTTCAAACTGAAACAAATAGATTACCGTTTTTCTACTAATTGGCGCAAGGAGCACTGGGAGTTCGCGTTTCGTTTGGCGCTGACTGTATATATATATATATATATATATATATATATATATATATATATATATATATATATATATATATATATATATATATATATATATATATATATATATATATATATATATATATATATATATATATATATATATATATATATATATATATATGGCCTGAGGAGAGAAGGAGCGAAAGAAGATACAGTATAATAAAGTCAGATTGTGTGATGTTTGAAGTTTATACCGATGTTTGATGAGAAGGTTACTGAATGGTTCAGGAGATTTGAGAATTAATTTGATTGGCCTCAGGAACGCTGGGTAGGCCTTGTTGCTAATATGCTGAATGGCAAGGCTCTTGAAATCTGTTGTAAGATGTCAGTGGATGATAAGGAGAGTTATGACTTGTTTAAAGTTGACATTCTAAGAGCCTACTAACAATGTTTTAAGGCTTTTACGAGTATGTTACAGTTCCATGGAGGGAAGAAAAGCCTATGACGCTGTCGTTTCGGGGGATTCTTAGGCCTGCGGTGCTGCCACACTTATACCAAGACACACCTGTCAAGTACTTCCTTCCACAATATTAATTGGTGCTGTAGTATATATATACAATGTGATGTTTTAAAAAAGGCAGGTTAGTGCAATATATATATATATATATATATATATATATATATATATATATATATATATATATATATATATATATATATATATATATATATATATATATATATATATATATATATATATATATATATATATATATATATATATATATATATATATATATATATATATATATATATATATATATATTATTATTATTATTACGCTTGCATTGTTTTTTTGCAAACGCCACAATATTTGATAACGTTGTCACGTTTCCATGGGTGACCGAGTGAAGTCACATGGTCAGAGTGACCGTGTTAATCCATGATTACTTCCTCTTGCGCCACCAGCCAGGATGGAAACTACCTGTCCCGTTAGCTCTCATCATCTCCATAACGTGATAGTGTGATATTGTATTTTCTATTCTCGATACC
>NC_087166.1:18811265-18918765 GCF_035594125.1 Scylla paramamosain | reverse complement strand
AACTCTCCATTTTCATCTTCAATTTTCCTCTTCCTTGATGCCATTTCTCCCGTAACTGATTACGTCTTCATATCTCTCACTGAAGAAAAGGTCGGAATAGCTGCAGCAGGAGTAGCAGTAGCAGTAATATTAGTATTAGTATTAGTAGTAGTGTTAGTAGTAGTAGTAATATAGTAGTAGCAGCATAGTAGTAGTAGTATTAGTAGTAGTAATTAGTAGTAGTAGTAGTAGTAGTAGTATAGTAGTAGTAGCAGCAGCAGTAGCACTGGTATAGTTGTAGCAGTAGTAGTAGTAGTAGTAGTAGTAGTAGTAGTATAGCAGTACTAGTAGGAGGAGGAGGAAAAATAGCCGCCCTATGGGAGTGCGTTTTCACTGAACGAGATGAAGCAGAAGCTAGGGTGGTTGGATGGACGTGTATCATACAGGAATCATATTCGTACTATAGACTTAGACCTCGCGTCTCGTCTCGCCTCTCTCTCTCTCTCTCTCTCTCTCTCTCTCTCTCTCTCTCTCTCTCTCTCTCTCTCTCTCTCTCTCTCTCTCTCTCTCTCTCTCTCTCATTTTTATACATGTCCTACGATGTTAAACAATTTTATGTACGAGGTAGGTGGCAGGAGCCGTACATGTCTCTTGAAAGAGCCGCACGCGGCTCCGGAGCAGCAGATTGCCGACCTCTGACCTAAGGGTTACTCTCAGGTGCGTCCTGGGCTACAAACAAGGTAACTTGGTAACGGGGTGAAGTAGGGGACAAGGATGGGTAGGAGAAGGAAGGGATACCACAGGGACAGGGAGAGCACAGTGGTGACCTTGATAGCGAGTTGGGCAGCGAAATCCCTCTTGCGCTGAAATGTCTCCTGCTTCTCTTGCATGTACTTTGGAACTAGCGGCTGTGTGGTTCAGAGGCTCTTTATATTATTTGGGTTTGCCGGAATTAAGTAAGCGGTGGAAGGGGCTAAGCTGGGCGCTCATTGGTTGCTCTGTTTTCTGGGGCGGAGTAGCGCTTGGAACACGGAAGAACTTGAAGGACCTCGATTATTGGCTATTTTATTATGATGTATATGACTACTAGGAAGTGGAGGCGGCATGGATCGCGTTCTCTGCTGATTATCGTTGCATTTTCATTCAGCTCTTAGCGAGTATGGTGATTGTAGTGTCCTGTAGTGTAGACGTCTCGACAGTTTGGTCCGTGTTATTCCAGTGTAGAAGTGAGGTAAGCATTCCTCACTGTTGCAGGTATGCTGGTAGATTACATGGTCCTCTTCAGGGGGCATCTTGTTTAGTGAGGGTCGGTTGCGGAACAGAAGTTGAGATGTCTTTCTGTTCTTGTAGCATAATTACGAGAACAATTTATTTTTTTCTCTTTGGTGGGGAGTTCGTTCTTGTAGACGATGTTCTTGATGATCTTCTCCTTAGCCTTGTAGTCTATTGACATGTCTCTTCTGTAATATATCTTCATTTTTCTTCTTCTGTTACTTCTTGCCGAGCGTACCATTTTCTAACGCATTTCTTTATGATATAAAATACATCTGGGTTAGCGTATCCATTCTTAATGACAAACCCAGCTTATCCAACAACTACCTTAGAAACAACGAAAAAACAGTATAGCAAATAGAAAACGTAAAAAATAAGATAAATAAAGGAAAATACCCTATATCCTTTAATCTTGTATACCTTCAAGAAAATATTCGGCCTGGCTTCACAAGCATTATATATATATATATATATATATATATATATATATATATATATATATATATATATATATATATATATATATATATATATATATATATATATATATATATATATATATATATATATATATATATATATATATATATATATATATATATATATATATATATATATATATATATATATATATATATATATATATATATATATATATATATATATATATATATATATATATATATATATATATATATATATATATATATATATATATATATATATATATATATATATATATATATATATATATATATATATATATATATATATATATATATATATATATATATATATATATATATATATATATATATATATATATATAGGAGGAGGCAGTAGACACCTGCCGAAACGATAATTACTCCCAGTGAGGTCTAAAGCACTGTTCAGGGGGTGCTGTGAACTTATCATTAAACCCAGCTGTGACCTCACTGAACGTTTCCCTTTGTGTCTCACAACACAAGGGGGCAGTTACAGCCTGCCCTCTAAAAACAACTCTCTTCCTCCACACAAAACTACAAGCACCTAATAACACACACACCCTTCACCCAAAAATTTTAAAATCATCATGGCGACTCATACACCAGCCTCGGAGTCCCCATCTGGGGAGGGGACCATAAATGTCCCCAGGTCGGACTGCCTTTCCGTCGACGACCCTAAGTGTCTTGACACCTCCCTCAACTTTTTCTTCATTAACTTCTGCAACATTCGCGGTCTAAGATCAAATTTTCAATCTGTAGAGCACCACCTCTCCTCTTCTAAACCTCATCTTCTTTTCCTCACTGAAACTCAGGTGTCTGAGGCAACTGACAGTAGCCCCTTTTCTGTTCCCTCCTACTTTCTCTATCCTCATTTTCGATCCAAAGCTGGATGCTGCGTTTATGTGCGCAATGACTTAACCTGCTCTCGTGCCCACGCTCTTGAATCTTCCGAGTTTTCCACCATCTGGCTACGACTACAGAGTCACTCTTATACTAAATTTATCTGTGCTGTATACCTCTCACCTAACCCCTCTGACTATAAGAAATTCTTTGACTACTTAACTTCCAAAGTGCACCACATTCTGACCCTCTTCCCTTTTGCAGAGATCTCCATTCTTGGAGACTTCAATGTTCACCACCAGCTTTGGCTTTCCTCTCCCTTCACTGAGCATCCTGGTGAACTAGCCTACAACTTTGCTATCCTCCATGACCTACAGCAATTGTATTGTGCAACACCCTACTCGTATTCCTGACCGTCTTGGAGATACGCCCAACATTCTTGACCTTTTCCTGAGCTCTAATCCTTCTGCTCATGCTGTCACCCTTTCTTCTCCATTGGGCTCCTCCGATCACAATCTCATATCTTTATCTTGTCCTATCACTCCAATCCCTCCTCAGGATCCCCCTAAGCGAAGGTGCCTCTGGCGTTTTGCCTCTGCTAGTTGGGGGGACCTGAGGAGGTATTTTGCTGATTTTCCTTGGAATGACTACTGCTTCCGTGTCAGAGACCCGACTTTGTGTGCTGAGCGCATAAAAGAGGTGATAGTGTCTGGCATGGAGGCGTACATTCCTCACTCTTTTTCTCGTGCTAAACTTTCCAGACCTTGGTTTAACACAGCTTGTTCTCGTGCTATACATGATAGAGAGGTGGCCCACAAAGGTACTTAAGCCTTCCATCACCAGAATCTCATGCACTTTATATTTCTCCCCGGAACCATGCCACGTCTGTTCTCCAACTAGCCAAAAACTCGTTCATTAACAGAAAATGTCAAAACCTTTTAAGATCTAACTCCCCTCGTGATTTCTGGCATCTAGCCAAAAATATCTCCAATAACTTTGCTTCTTCTTCTTTCCCTTCTCTACTTCAACCATATGGCACCACTGCTATCACATATATTTCTAAAGCTGAACTCTTTGCTCAAACCTTTGCTAAAAAACATTACCTTGGACGATTCTGGGCTTGTTCCTCCCTCTCCTCCACTCTCTGACTACTTCATGCTACCTATTAAAATTCTTCGCAATGATGTTTTTCATGCCCTCGCTGGCCTAAACCCTCGGAAGGCTCATGGACCTAATGGGGTCCCTCCTATTGTTCTCCGAAACTCTGCTTCTGTGCTTGCACCTTGCCTAGTCAAAGTCTTTCAGCTCTGTCTGTCAACATCTACCTTTTCTTCTTGCTGGAAGTTTGCCTACATTCAACCTGTTCCTAAAAAGGATGACCGCTCTAATTCCTCAAACTACCGTCCTATTGCTTTAATTTCCTGCTTATCTAAAGTTTTTTAATCTATCCTCAACAGGAGGATTCTTAAACATCTATCACTTCACAACCTTCTATCTGATCGCCAGTATGGGTTCCGTCAAGGCCGCTCTACTGGTGATCTTCTGGCTTTCCTTACTGAGTCTTGGTTATCCTATTTTAGAGATTTTTGGTTAAACTTTTGCTGTTGCCTTGGACATATCATAAGCCTTTGATAGAGTCTGGCACAAAGCTTTGATTTCCAAACTACCCTCCTACGGTTTCTATCCTTCTCTCTGTAACTTCATCTCAAGTTTCCTTTCTGACCGTTCTATTGCTGCTGTGGTAGACGGTCACTGTTCTTCTCCTAAATCTATTAACAGTGGTGTTCCTCAGGGTACTGTCCTGTCACCCACTCTCTTCTTCTTATTATTCATTAATGATCTTCTAAACCAAACTTCTTGTCCTATCCACTCCTACGCTGATGATACCACCCTGCACTTTTCCACGTCTTTTCATAGACGTCCAACCCTTCAGGAAGTAAACATATCACGCAGGGAAGCCACAGAACGCCTGACTTCTGATCTTTCTAAAATTTTTGATTGGGGCAGAGCAAACTTGGTATTGTTCAATGCTTCAAAAACTCAATTCCTCCATCTATCAACTCGACACAACTTTCCAGACAACTATCCCCTCTTCTTCAATGACACTTAACTGTCTCTCTCTTCTACACTGAACATCCTCGGTCTGTCCTTTACTTATAATCTGAACTGGAAACTTCACATCTCATCTCTAGCTAAAACAGCATCTATGAAGTTAGGTGTCCTGAGACGTCTCCGCCAGTTTTTCTTACCCGCTCAGCTGCTAATTCTGTACAAGGGCCTTATCCGTCCATGTATGGAGTATGCTTCACATGTCTGGGGGGGTTCCACTCATACTGCTCTTCTAGACAGGGTGGAATCAAAAGCTTTTCGTCTCATCAACTCCTTTCCTCTAACTGACTGTCTTCAGCCTCTCTCTCACCGCCGCAATGTTGCATATCTAGCTGTCTTCTACCGCTATTTTCATGCTAACTGCTCTTTTGATCTTGCTAACTGCATGCCTCCCCTCCTTCCGCGGCCTTGCTGCACAAGACTTTCTTCTTTCTCTCACCCCTATTCTGTCTACCTCTCTAACGTAAGAGTAACCAGTATTCTCAATCTTTCATCCCTTTATCTGGGAAACTCTGGAACTCTTTGCCTGCTTCTGTATTTCCACCTTCCTATGACTTGAATTGCTTCAAGAGGGAGGTTTCAAGACACTTATTCATCAATTTTTGACCACTGCTTTGTCCCTTTTATAGGACTGGCATTTCAGTGGGAATTTTTTTTATTAGATTTTTGTTGCCCTTGGCCAGTGCCCTTTCTACATAAAAAAAAAAGGAAGATCCTTAAACATTTATCACTTTATAACTTTATAACTGATCTCTAGTATGGTATCCGTCGAGGTTGCCCTGCTAGTGATCTGAATTTCCTTACTGAGTTTTGGCCATCCTCTTTTACGGACTTGGTTATTTTTTTGTTGTTCCCTTAGACGTATCTGAAGCTTTTCAAAGGATCAGGCACAAAATTTTGATTTCCAAAACACTCTCCTAGACGTCCTATCCTTATCTCGGTAACTTCATCTGAAGTTTCCTTTCTGACCATTCTATTACTGCTGTGGTAGACAGTCACTTTTCTTCTCCTAAATATTTTAACAGTGGTTTTCCTCATGGTTCTGTCCTGTCATCCACTCTTCCTATTATTGATCAGTGATCTTCTAAACCAAATTTCTTGTCCTATCCATTCTTACGGTGATGATAACCACAGTGCACATTTCCACATATTTTCGTAGACGTCACAAAGAGAAGCCACAGAACGCCTTACTTTAAAAAGTTTCTGATTAGGGTAGAATAGATTTAATAATGTCCAATGACCCAAAAACTCATTTTCTTCATCTATCAACTCGACACAACATTCCAGATAACTATCTCTTCTTCACTGACACTCAACTTTTCCCATCTTGTACACTGACATCACCGGTCTGTCGTTTACTTATACAATCTGAAGTGGAAATTTCAACTTTCATCTCTAGCTAAAACAGCTTCTATAAAGTTAAGCGTTCTGGGTCGTCTCCACCAGTTTTTCTCACCCCCTCAGCTGCTCACTCTTTATAAGGGGCTTATCCGTAGAGTATTTTTCACATGGAAAGGGGTTCTACTTATACCGCTATTTTAGACACAGTGGAACCAAAGCCTTATCAACTCCTCTCCTCAAAATCATTGTTTTCAGCCGCTTTCTTATCACCGTAATATATAAACTCTTCCTATCTTTTACCGTTATTTTCATGCTAACTGCTTTGCTGATCTTTCTAACTGCATGCCTTCCTCTCTCACTCGGCCTCGCTTCACAAAACTACCTTTTTTTCTTCCCTATTCTGTCCAACAATCTAATGCTAGAGTTATTCAGTATTCTCAATAATTCATCCCATTTTGTTTGATAAATTCTATAATTCCCTTCCTAATTCTTTATTTCCTTCTTTCTATGAATTTTTTTTTTTTTTTTTGCTAGGTGCCAGAAGTCACGAGATAAGTTAGAACTTGAAAGATTATCACACTTTTTATTAATGAATGAGTTTTTGGCTAGTTGGTTCCGGGCGGAAATATAAAGTGCATGAAACCCTGGTGATGGAAGGCTGAAGGACCTTTTGAGGGCCATCTCTCTTTCATGCATAGCAGGAGAACAAGCCAAACCAAGGTTTGCAAGGTTTGGGCAGAGAATAAGAGTGAGGAATGTACGTGACCATGCCAGACACTATATATATATATATATATATATATATATATATATATATATATATATATATATATATATATATATATATATATATATATATATATATATATATATATATATATATATATATATATATATATATATATATATATATATATATATATATATATATATATATATATATATATATATATATATATATATATATATATATATATATATGTGTGTGTGTGTGTGTGTGTGTGTGTGTGTGTTTGTTGATGACAGATTCCAGCCCCTTTTCCAAAGCTGCCGCACCTCGACTAGCTTTCCTGAACCACCTCTTACATGGAATCTGTCCAGGATCCCTTGTGACTTCTGCTCCTTTTTTTTCACAATCAGACGTAATGCCAAGTCACATTAATGACCAGTCTGTTTTTCCCACCTACATTGTAGGGAAATACTATAACAACACTAATTACCCATAGCTGTGAAAAGATTGACAACCACGTTCAAGGAGAAACAATTATAACAAGCAATAACACATGTATCTTCGAGGTTGACATTCGAGGTTGGACAATCGCCCTCAGTAATAAATTCTCCCACTGTCCATTGACGTGTTGTATCTCTTGCCGAGCAGTGTTGTTTACTACCTCGTGGACGGCAGGCCATGTCAGTTCACGAGGAGAGGGTAAAGTTCACTACACGGCTTTTCATTTAAGTCCTCTGCGGCAGAGCAGCATCAGCCAACAGAAGCATTTAGCACAACAAGCTCACTAACAAGGAAAACGACTTCAGGCAAGTGCCCATGAAAACACGGGAGGATAATTCAGTGCTCACTGTACAAGAACTCGGTCCGCACACACACGCAGCTGAGAAGTCACTTCCCTGATTATGGAGTGTGCAATACGCAACTACACTCCCTGGCAGTGTATTATTGAGACTCCTATAATATTCAAGTAGGTCAGGGCGTACTCATTTATCCCATTAAAGCAATTCACCCGATTAACTGTACTCCCACCTCAGTCTCCGCCAGATATTATTGTCTGTCTCAATAGTTATCTTCCATCTAAGCGCTAGGTAGAGACTACTGTGGGAAAAGCACACCAAACATTCTACCACTTTACTACAAGAGGGATAGCGGTGTATGAGAATGGGGAGTGGGTGGCAACAAACATGCATACACAAACAAGCTTGCTGCTTTGTACACCGCCCTGGTTTACATGGATATACATAAGAAACTTAACTTCTGAAAATTCTAGTGTTAAATAACCTAAGGGAAAAGAGGAATAAATATTACGTTATTGTCAAGAGCAACTCTTCTAATAAAAACTGGGTGAGAATCACATCGAATCGACATGAAGAAGTAAGGAAGTCTACGTGAAGAATATGACTGGCTGCATGGATAAATACTATACTAGATGCTTCAGGCTGGGCAGGCCACGCATCAGGGACGTATCCAGGTTTCGTCTCGTCCTCTCTCCCCTTATTTCATTCTTCTTCTCCCATTCGTTCTTACTTCTTTCTTTGTTTCATGTAGCGTTATCTCACAGCACACACAATATATATATATATATATATATATATATATATATATATATATATATATATATATATATATATATATATATATATATATATATATATATATATATATATATATATATATATATATATATATATATATATATATATATATATATATATATATATATATATATATATATATATATATATATATATATATATATATTTATTTATTTATTTTTATATATTTATTAATTATAGTTATTACTTGCCGTAATAATGCCGATAATGTGTTCGGTCTTTCTTCCTTTATTTGTTGTAATCAATGCTTCGAACTCCGCTTCTGTCAGTCCCAATACTACAAACCTGTTATAGCAAAGAAATGTTACAGTTAATTTATATATATATATATATATATATATATATATATATATATATATATATATATATATATATATATATATATATATATATATATATATATATATATATATATATATATATATATATATATATATATATATATTATCATCATATAAGGAGGGACGCCGGCCAAGGCCAACAAAAATCTAAAAAAACAAAAAAAACAATGAGATGCCGGTCACCGTATAGGATCCAAAGCGGTAGTGAAAAATTGAAGAATAGTTGTCATGAAACCTCCCTATTGAAGTTCAAGTCATAGGGAGGTGGAAAAACAGAAGCAGGCTGGGAGTTCAAGAGTTTACCAGAGAAAGGGATGAATGATTGAGAATACTGGTTAACTCTTGCATTAGATAGTCTTGTGCAGCGACGCCTCGGGAGGAGGGCAGGCATGCAATTAGCAAAATCAGAAGAGCATTTAGTATGAAAATAGCGGTAAAAGATAGCAACAGATGCAAAATTGCGGCGATGAGAGATTGGCTGAAGACAGTCAGCTAGAGGAGAGGAGTTCTTGAGACGAAAAGCTTTTGATTCCATCCTATCTAAAATAGCGGTTGGAGTGGAACCCCTCCAGACATGTGAAGCATACTCCATACATGGACGGATAAGGCCATTGTACACAGTTAGCAGCTGGGGAGGATGACAAAAACTGGCGCAGGCGTCTGAGAACGCTTAACTTCATAGAATATATTTTAGCTAGAGATGAGATGTGAAGTTTCTAGTTTAGATTAGATTGAAGCCATCCAGTTTTAGATAGAAGCTGTAGGAGGGTAGTTTGGAAATCAAAGATTTCTGCCAGACTCTATCAAAAGCTTTTGATGTTTAATGCAATAGCAAAAGTTTCACAAAAATTTCTAAAAGAGGATGACCAACATTCTGTAAGAAAAGCCAGAAGATCACCAGGAGAGTGGACTTGACGGAACCCATACTGGCGAACAGATAGAATGTTGTGAAGTGATAGATGTTTGAAAATATTCCTGTTGAGAATATTTATATATATAAAAAAAAAAAAAAAACTTTAGATAGGCAGGAAATTAAAGCAATAGATCGGTAGTTTAAGGGATTAGAACGGTCACCCTTTTTAGGAACAGACTGAATTTAGACAAACTTCCAGCAAGAAGGAGAGGTAGATGTTCACAGAGAAAGTTAAAAGTTTCACTAGGCAAGGTGCTAGCACAGAGGTGCATTTTCGAAGAACAGTAAGAGGAATCCCATCAGATCCATAAGCCTTCTGCGCGTTGAGGCATGCGAAGGCATGGAAAACATCAGTGCGAATAATTTCAATAGGTAGTATGAAGTAGTCAGACGGTGGACGACGGGGAGGAACATGCCCTGAATCTTTCGAGATAGAGATTTAGCTAAGGTCTGAGGAAAGAGTTCAGCTTCAGAGATAGATGTGATAGCAGTGGTAGCATCTGGTTGAAATAAAGGACTGAAAAAAGAAGAAACAAAGTTATTGGATTTGTTTTTTTTTTGTTTTTTTTTTTTTAGATGCCAGAAATCATAACGGGAGTTAGATCTTGAAAGATTTTGAAACTTTCTATTAATAAAGGAGTTTTTGGCTAGTTGAAGAGCAGACATGGCATGGTACCTTGCAGAAATATAAAGTGCATGATTTTATGGTGATGGAAGTCTTAACTACCTTTTGTGGACCACCTCTCTATCATCAATATTACGAGAATACAGTGTGTTAAACCAAGGTTTGAAAAGTTAAGAACGAGAAAAAGAGTGAGAAATGTACGCCTCCATGCCAGACACTATAACCACTGTAATGGGCTCGACACACAGAGACTAGTCTTTGTCACGGAAGGAGTAGTCATTCCAAGGAAAATCTGCGAAATACCTCCTTAGATCCCACCAACTATCAGAGGCAAAACGCCAGTGCAACCTCCGCTTAGGGGGATCCTGAGAAGGGATTGGATTTATAGGACAAGATACAAATATGAGATTGTGATCAGAAGAGCCCAATGGAGAAGAGACTGTAACAGCATAAGCAGAAGGGTTACAGGTTAGGAAAAGGAAAATTTAGTTTGAGAGTGACTCTGTAGTCGTAGCCAGATGGTGTAAAACTCGGAAAATTTCCGAACGTGGATACGAGGGCAGGTTAAGTTGTTGCGCACATAAACGCAACATTCAACTTTGAATTGGAAAGGATAATAAGAAAGTAGGAAGGAACAAAAAAAAGTGGCTACCGTAAGTTGCCTTAGACATATGTGTTTCATTAGGGAAAAGAAGGTGAGGTTTAGTAGAGGGAAAGTGGTGTTTTACAATCTGAAAATTAGATGTAAGACCGCGCATATTGCAGAAATTAATGAAGAAAATTTTGACAGGTTAGTCAAGATACTTTGGGTCGATACCAGAATATATATATATATATATATATATATATATATATATATATATATATATATATATATATATATATATATATATATATATATATATATATATATATATATATATATATATATATATATATATCTATAGTTTTTAGCAGAAGTTTGAGAGAAGAATTCAGCTTTTAAGATAGATGTGATAGGAGTGGTGCCATCTGGCTGAAATAAAGCAGGGAAATAAGAAGCAAAGTTATTGGAGATGTTTTTGTCTAGATGACAGAAATCACGTGGGGGGTTAGATAGTGAAAGATTTTGACATTATATATATATATATATATATATATATATATATATATATATATATATATATATATATATATATATATATATATATATATATATATATATATATATATATATATATATATATATATATATATATATATATATATATATATATATAATGAACAGAAAACGTAGCGAATGATAGAAGCTTAAGACATTAAACTAAATAAAATTAAAACAAAATAATTTATAAACGTTATGAAAATATATCAGTATCAATATTAACTGAGTATAAGAAATAATGAAGTCTTTGGATCACGCAGGCTTTCCCCATTGTTATTCATCTTCTAGCGATATATATTTATTTTTTCTATTTTTTCTCAAGACGTATGCTTTTGTCCACCATAGTAATGAAAGGCTTAAGTGTTATGTAAAAGCAAAATTAAGACAGAAGTCTGTCATTTAAGGATATGAAGCAGGCTGGAGGGATGGAGAGTGTGAAGTGTATGAGTTGGTGGTGGGGAGGTGCCCCTTTGTAGGTACAGTTTCATTTGAAATTTATTCCCGCTCTCCTGGCAAGGGAGTTACTTCTCTCTGGCTCCAGCAACTGACAGGTATCACTCAAGCGCGGCAAGAAGGTTTTGTGAATAATTTCACTTAGATGGATTTTTCATCCTATTGCAGGTTCCATTCTGACTTCTGTGTTTTCTCCCGTCACAGTAGGAAGTTTCGGGAAGACAATGTATTGAAAATAATAATTCCAGGAATGATGTCACTTACGTCTGTTTGGCTTTGGGTGCGTTATATATATATATATATATATATATATATATATATATATATATATATATATATATATATATATATATATATATATATATATATATATATATATATATATAACACCTGCCGAAACGATAATTACTCCCAGTGAGGTCTAAAGCACTGTTCAGGGGTTGCTGTGAACTTATCATTAAACCCAGCTGTGACCTCACTGAACGTTTCCCTTTGTGTCTCACAACACAAGGGGGTAGTCACAGCCTGCCCTCTAAAGACAACTCTCTTCCTCCACACAAAACTACAAGCACCTAATAACACACACACCCTTCACTCAAAAAATTTTAAAATCATGGCGACTCCTACACCAGCCTCGGAGTCCCCATCTGGGGAGGGGACCATAAATGTCCCCAGGTCGGACTGCCTTTCCGTCGACGACCCTAAGTGTCTTGACACCCCCCTCAACTTTTTCTTCATTAACTTCTGCAACATTCGCGGTCTAAGATCTAATTTTCAATCTGTAGAACACCACCTCTCCTCTTCTAAACCTCATCTTCTTTTCCTCACTGAAACTCAGGTGTCTGAGGCAACTGACAGTAACCCCTTTTCTGTTCCCTCCTACTTTCTCTATCCTCATTTTCGATCCAAAGCTGGATGCTGCGTTTATGTGCGCAATGACTTAACCTGCTCTCGTGCCCACGCTCTTGAATCTTCCGAGTTTTCCACCATCTGGCTACGACTACAGAGTCATTCTCATACTAAATTTATCTGTGCTGTATATCTCTCTCCTAACTCCTCTGACTATAAGAAATTCTTTGACTACTTAACTTCCAAAGTGGAGCACATTCTGACCCTCTTCCCTTTTGCAGAGATCTCCATTCTTGGAGACTTCAATGTTCACCACCAGCTTTGGCTTTCCTCTCCCTTCACTGACCATCCTGGTGAACTAGCCTACAACTTTGCTATCCTCCATGACCTAGAGCAATTGGTGCAACACCCTACTCGTATTCCTGACCGTCTTGGAGATACGCCCAACATTCTTGACCTTTTCCTGACCTCTAATCCTTCTGCTTATACTGTCACCCTTTCTTCTCCGTTGGGCTCCTCCGATCACAATCTCATATCTTTATCTTGTCCTATCACTCCAATCCCTCCTCAGGATCCCCCTAAGCGAAGGTGCCTCTGGCGTTTTGCCTCTGCTAGTTGGGGGGACCTGAGGAGGTATTTTGCTGATTTTCCTTGGAATGACTACTGCTTCCGTGTCAGAGACCCGTCTTTGTGTGCTGAGCACATAACAGAGGTGATAGTGTCTGGCATGGAGGCGTACATTCCTCACTCTTTTTTTCGACCTAAACCTTCTAAACCTTGGTTTAACACAGCTTGTTCTCGTGCTATACATGATAGAGAGGTGGCCCACAAAAGGTACTTAAGCCTTCCTTCACCAGAATCTCATGCACTTTATATTTCTGCCCGGAACCATGCCAAGTCTGTTCTCCAACTAGCCAAAAACTCTTTCATTAACAGAAAATGTCAAAACCTTTCAAGATCTAACTCCCCTCGTGATTTCTGGCATCTAGCCAAAAATATCTCCAATAACTTTGCTTCTTCTTCTTTCCCTCCTCTACTTCAACCAGATGGCACCACTGCTATCACATCTATTTCTAAAGCTGAACTCTTTGCTCAAACCTTTGCTAAAAACTCTACCTTGGACGATTCTGGGCTTGTTCCTCCCTCTCCTCCACCCTCTGACTACTTCATGCCACGTATTAAAATTCTTCGTAATGATGTTTTCCATGCCCTCGCTGGCCTAAACCCTCGGAAGGCTTATGGACCTGATGGGGTCCCTCCTATTGTTCTCCGAAACTGTGCCTCCGTGCTTGCACCTTGCCTAGTCAAACTCTTTCAGCTCTGTCTGTCAACATCTACCTTTCCTTCTTGCTGGAAGTTTGCCTACATTCAACCTGTTCCTAAAAAGGGTGACCGCTCTAATCCCTCAAACTACCGTCCTATTGCTTTAATTTCCTGCTTATCTAAAATTTTTGAATCTATCCTCAACAGGAAGATTCTTAAACATCTATCACTTCACAACTTTCTATCTGATCGCCAGTATGGGTTCCGTCAAGGCCGCTCTACTGGTGATCTTCTGGCTTTCCTTACTGAGTCTTGGTCATCCTCTTTTAGAGACTTTGGTGAAACTTTTGCTGTTGCCTTGGACATATCAAAAGCCTTTGATAGAGTCTGGCATAATGCTCTGATTTCCAAACTACCCTCCTACGGTTTCTATCCTTCTCTCTGTAACTTCATCTCAAGTTTCCTTTCTGACCGTTCCATTGCTGCTGTGGTAGACGGTCACTGTTCTTCTCCTAAATCTATTAACAGTGGTGTTCCTCAGGGTTCTGTCCTGTCACCCACTCTCTTTTTATTATTCATTAATGATCTTCTAAACCAAACTTCTTGTCCTATCCACTCTTATGCTGATGATACCACCCTGCACTTTTCCACGTCTTTTCATAGACGTCCAACCCTTCAGGAGGTAAACATATCACGCAGGGAAGCCACAGAACGCCTGACTTCTGATCTTTCTAAAATTTTTGATTGGGGCAGAGCAAACTTGGTATTGTTCAATGCCTCAAAAACTCAATTCCTCCATCTATCAACTCGACACAATCTTCCAGACAACTATCTTCTCTTCTTCAATGACACTCAACTGTCCCCCTCTTCTACACTGAACATCCTCGGTCTGTCCTTTACTTATAATCTGAACTGGAAACTTCACATCTCATCTCTAGCTAAAACAGCTTCTATGAAGTTAGGTGTTCTGAGACGTCTCCGCCAGTTTTTCTCACCCCCACAGCTGCTAACTCTGTACAAGGGCCTTATCCGTCCATGTATGGAGTATGCTTCACATGTCTGGGGGGGTTCCACTCATACTGCTGTTCTAGACAGGGTGGAATCAAAAGCTTTTCGTCTCATCAACTCCTTTCCTCTAACTGACTGTCTTCAGCCCCTCTCTCACCGCCGCAATGTTGCATATCTAGCTGTCTTCTACCGCTATTTTCATGCCAACTGCTCTTCTGATCTTGCTAACTGCATGCCTCCCCTCCTCCCGCGGCCTCGCTGCACAAGAACTTCTTCTTTCTCTCACTTCTTTTCTGTCCACCTCTCTAACGCAAGAGTTAACCAGTATTCTCAATCATTCATCCCTTTCTCTGGTAATCTCTGGAACTCCTTGCCTGCTTCTGTATTTCCACCTTCCTATGACTTGAATTCTTTCAAGAGGGAGGTTTCAAGACACTTATCCACCAATTTTTGACCACTGCTTTGACCCTTTTAAGGGACTGGCATTTCAGTGGGCATTTTTTTTTTATTAGATTTTTGTTGCCCTTGGCCAGTATCCTTCCTACATAAAAAAAAAAAAAAAAAAAAATATATATATATATATATATATATATATATATATATATATATATATATATATATATATATATATATATATATATATATATATATATATATATATATATATATATATATATATATATATATATATATATATATATATATATATATTTATTTATTTATTTATTTATTTATTAATTTATTTATTTATTTATCTATTTATATATATTATCTTGTCCACAGCTATCAATCTCTGGGATCGCCACTCGGTTTAACCAACCGACGGAGAGGGGATTATAATAAACGCCAAACAAACTCCACTTGGTTGAGAAAGAATCGCAAACCAAGTGCTACGGGCCATAGCTAGGATAAAGGACACACAAATATGATGCTTATAATATTATGTGAGGTAACTCATACCAAAGATGAACCACCTACGCTCACTTAGAGTTACATCATCGCGCCTGTGTGTAATCTATATGTAATCTTTTGGAGGACCACAGAAAGTTACACAAGTGCCCAATTATGAAATCTGATGGCTTGAGAGCTCCCAGCAGTGAGCTCTCGACGCCAGTCACATTTAATGGCACAGAAACACTAATGACACAAGTACACAACGACCGGTAAGTTAGAGATGGTCGAAGAACCACTTCGAGACTTCCAGCAAATTACGAAATAATCAAGACACCGTGATGGAGGTGGTGGGACTAGACTACTTAGTCCACCACAATATATCTTGCACAGCACCACTACAGCTGAACATATTATGAATAGCCCTCTAATATATATCCAACGATTTATCCCCCTCCCCCCTTGCCAGTGCTGTGTCACTCCAAAAAGCTAACCACGTCCTCTACATACGATTCTCAACGCACGACTGAAGTGTGGGGCGATGAGACATACGCTTGTCAGTTTTTCTACTGCGAGGTGAAGTCATATGAGAAAGAGAGAGACAGGGTGGAACTAGAAAAGGATAGGGAGGGGGGGAAGAGGCTGGCTGCTCCCACCGCCACCTTCCACACAACACATTACACTTTATTTAAAATGAACCATGTTTTATAAAAATGGTGCTGGCTAAAAACTGATCAACACATTAAGTAGAGGAACTCCTTCGCTATTTCATGTATCAATTTTAACTTTTAGGATATAGGGAAGCAGTGAAAAATAACTAGATTTGAGGGGAGCGTTTTCTGCCCCTCACCAACTCTGCCACTCAGCGAACGGACAGACACATGGTTGTCCATGGAGCAATCTCTCTCTCTCTCTCTCTCTCTCTCTCTCTCTCTCTCTCTCTCTCTCTCTCTCTTTATATATATATATATATATATATATATATATATATATATATATATATATATATATATATATATATATATATATATATATATATATATATATATATATATATATATATATATATATATATATATATATATATATATATATATATATATATATATATATATATATATATATATATATATATATATATATATATATTTATTTATTTATTTATTTATTTGTTTATTTATTTATTTTTTTTATTATGTAGGAGAGACAACAAAAAAGACAACAAAAATCCAATTAAAAAAATGCCCACTGAAATGCCAGTCCCATAAAAGGGTCCAAAGCGGTAGTCAAAAATTGAAGGATAAGTGTCTTGAAACTTCCCTCATGAAGGAATTCAAGTGATAGGAAGGTGGAAATACAGGGGCAGGCAGGGAGTTCCAGAGTTTACCAGAGAAAGGGATGAATGATTGAGAATACTGGTTAACACTTGCGTTAGAGAGGTGGACAGAATAGGGGTGAGAGAAAGAAGAAAGTCTTGTGCAGCGAGGCTGCGGGAGGAGGGGAGACATGCAGTTAGCAAGATCAGAAGAGCAGTTAGCATGAAAATAACGGTAGAAGACAGCTAGAGATGCAACATTGCGGCGATGAGAGAGAGGCTGAAGACAGTCAGTTAGAGGAGAGGAGTTGATGTGACGAAAAGCTTTTTATTCCACCCTGTCTAGAAGAGCAGTATATATATATATATATATATATATATATATATATATATATATATATATATATATATATATATATATATATATATATATATATATATATATATATATATATATATATATATATATATATATATATATATATATATATATATATATATATATATATATATATATATATATATATATATATATATATATATATATATATATATATATATATATATATATATATATATATATATATATATATATATATATATATATATATATATATATATATATATATATATATATATATATATATATATATATATATATATATATATATATATATATATATATATATATATATATATATATATATATATATATATATATATATATATATATATATATATATATATATATATATATATATATATATATATATATATATATATATATATATATATATATATATATATAAAGAGGGAGAGAGAGAGAGAGAGAGAGAGAGAGAGAGAGAGAGAGAGAGAGAGAGAGAGAGAGAGAGAGAGAGAGAGAAGTCTAACTGTTAACAAAAAAATAAATAATAATAATAATAATAATAATAATAATAATAATAATAATAATAATAATAATAATAATACTAATAATAATAATAATAATGAAAAACAGTAAAGATATTGTATGGAGTGGATACAAGCTTCATTTGAATCTGATAGATTGAGGACTCTCCACTCACTCCACAACATGCAATGGTTAGCTGTCAGCACTTTTGTGTTTTTATTTTTACTTAGGGGAAGATTTCCTTAACACCTATAATTTAGTGATATTTCAAATAGAAGATATTGCAATGGTTGCATAGAGATTATGGGAAGCTGGAAAAAAAATCCGTTATGAAGGTAATATATATTTAAAATTAGATATATAATTCTTCAATGAATATAAGATGTATAATATTAAACCTAAATTTCTTCACTTTAAAATACACAACCCTAACATCAGAAACTCAGCAACCTATTTGTCTTGCTAATTTAAATTATTTAATCTTGAAATTAATAACAAAATCTTTCTACTAAAACAATATATTACTGAACTTGATCAAGCTTACCTTAGATTTCAATTGCCTTTATACCTGCTAAAACATAGTAATTACTCAAAATTAAGGCATGATAAGATCAATCTGAATAAGAAGGTAGAAGTTCTGGGCATCCGATCAACAATGCAGTCAATAATATCAAAACGGTTATCAGCCTCCCAGATAGAACACTTACTACCTCAGAAATTGATGTACTTTCACTGAGACTCTCATACTCCATCCCTAAATGTAAAATAAATTTTGTGAATAATTATTTTGCCTTCGAACATTTAGTCAGTACTCTTAAACACTTGCCTTACAAGCCCAAAGGATAGGTAAGCTTGATTAAAGATATCTCCTGTATAGCTCACTCGTCTTTTCAAGGCTTTGATACAATTAAATATTCCTTCTCAAAATTACCACAAGCTTTCTATGACTCACTCATTAAACTGAAATCAAATGACTCAATTATTATCACTATATCAGACAAAGGTAGTGGCACAGTGGTTATTAATATAAAAAAAAAGAAATGATATCAGTAAAGTTGAACAGATCTCAAGTGATACATCAAAACTTTAAATTAATTAAAGACAAACCCTTTCATTACATTAATAAATTTAAAGATAAACTAGCAAGACTACTGAGAAGTCTCCTTAAAATAAATGTTATCACTAAAGATATCTTTCACTACCTATTCACTAGTGACTCGTTCTCGGATATTTTTTATGGCCTTCCGAAAACTCAAAAAGCCGGCATTCCCATCAGGCCCGTCCTCAGTAGCATTAATAATTTCAGTTATAAATTAGCTATATATTTTGTCTCCATATTGGAACCTCTAACATCAAATAGATTCACCTTGAAAAATTCTTACGACTTCGTTAAAGAGAAAAATAAATTAAAAGTCAACAATACTGTCATGGCAAGTTTTGATGTAAAGTCACTATTTACTAATATCTACCTTGATGGAGCTGCTCATATCATCTGCAATGATCTATTTAAAGACCATGACACTTATTTTAGTTACACTAAAAATAATTTATCACCTTATTATACTTAGCAATTCAAGACTCCCTTTTTTGTTTAATAATAAATCAAATGTTCACGTTGATTGCGCGGCCATGGGTTCTTGTCTTAGCCTCACTTTAGCTAATGCTTTATTATGTAACCGTCTAATTATAGACCTGTTAGCGTCTTAGCCTCACTTTAGCTAATGCTTTATTATGTAACCGTCTAATTATAGACCTGTTAGCGTCTTAGCCTCACTTTAGCTAATGCTTTATTATGTAACCGTCTAATTATAGACCTGTTAGCGTCTAATTATAGACCTGTCAGCTTAACTTCAGTTGTAGGTAAAATGTTAGAATCAATAATAGCGAGGAACATTAGGGAACATTTAGACAAACATAACTTGATAAATCAGTCACAGCATGGCTTCACGAAGGGGAAGTCTTGCCTGACAAACTTGTTAAGTTTTTACAGTAAAGTGTACGAGGCAGTAGATAATGGTGATAGTTATGATATCTTATATCTGGACTTTAGTAAAGCATTTGACAAGGTACCCCATCAAAGGCTCCTGAGAAAGGTTAGGGCACACGGGATAGATGGGAAGGTGTTAGGCTGGATAGGGTCATGGCTTGGTAAAAGGCGACAGAGAGTGGTAATAAACGGCTCGAAATCCGAGTGGGGTCATGTAATCAGTGGGGTGCCATAGGGATCAGTATTAGGGCCATTGTTATTTCTAATGTATATCAATGACTTGGATAGTGGAATTAGTAGTGATGTTAGTAAATTTGCGGATGACACAAAGATAGGTAGATTAATTAGGTCAGAATCGGATGCCATCGCCTTGCAGGCAGACTTAGATAGAATGAATGAATGGACGGATAGATGGCAAATGCAATTTAATATCAATAAATGCAAAGTGCTTAGCGTAGGTAGAGGAAACCCACACAATAGGTACACATTAGACAACCAAACTCTGGTAGGTACAGGGTATGAGAAAGATTTAGGAGTTATAGTTAGCTCTGAACTCCGTCTAGGGAAACAATGCATAGAAGCCAGAAACAAGGCAAATAGGGTAGTAGGCTTCATTTTTAGGAGTGTTAAAAGTAGAAGGCCGGAAGTAATATTAAAGTTATACTTGGCGCTGGTCAGACCTCATCTAGACTACGCGGTGAAATTCTGGTCCCCACATTACAGGAAAGATATAGGTCTATTAGAATCAGTACAGAGGAGAATGACTAAAAGGATACATGGGATGAGGAGTATTCCTTACGAGGCGAGGTTGAAGCTGTAAAATTTAAATTCTTTAGAATTTAAGAGGGTTAAGAGGGGACCTGATATAAGTCTTTAAGTGGTATAAGGGTTATAACAAGGGAGATGTAAGCAAAATTCTTAGGATCAGCAACCAGGGTAGAACAAGAAATAACGGGCTCAAGCTTGAAAAATTTAGGTTTAGGAAGGAGATAGGAAAAAAAATGGTTCTCAAATAGAGTGGTAGATGAGTAGAATGGACTTAGTAATCATGTAGTTAGTGCTAGGACACTAGAGAGCTTTAAGAGAAGATTAGACAAGTTTATGGATGGGGATAGCAGATGGAAATAGGTAGGTGTGTTTCATACAGGGACTGCCACGTGTAAGCCTGGTCGCTTCTTGAAGCTTCCCTTATTTCTTATGTTCTTATGAAACCAACTGGCTGAATGATTGCCGTAGTGAATACAAACCTATGTTTTACAGAAGATACGTTAATGAACTTCCTCTTATTCAAACAATTTCATCCCGTACCTAAATTTTTCATTTATCTTAATTCAAAATACCCCAATATTGAATTCACATGCGACACAGAAAGCAATGGCTCTATCACATTTTAAAATGTAGTGGTGACTCGTAATAACAATCAATTGCACACAGCAGTTTACACCAAACCAACTTTCACTTCTTCGGAGATTAATTATGTTTACTTTATTATATATTATTGCTACAATATCTCTTCAAAAGGGTTTACGTTTGACCATGAGATCGCGGTCTTAGATCTAATTATCATTCTGTAGAACGCCACCTATCCTCTACTAAACCTTATCTTTTTTTTCCGTAGTGAAGCACAGGTGTTTGAGGCAACTGACAGTAGCCCCTTTCCTGTTCCCTCCTACTTTCTCTATCCTCATTTTCAGTCCAAAGCTGAATGTTGCGTTTATGTACGCAACAACTTTACCTGCTTTCGTACCCACGCTCTGGAATCTTCCGAGTTTTCCACCATCTGGTTACGAGTACAGAGTCACTCTCAAATTAAATTTATCTGTGCTGTATACCTCTCTCCTAACTCCTCTGACTAAAAAAAAAAATCCTTGACTACTTAACTTCTAGAGTGGAGCACGTTCTGACTCTCTTACCTTTTGCGGAGATCTCCATTCTTGGAGACTTCCATGTTCACCTCCACCTTTGGCTTTCCTCTCAGTGGAGACTTCCATGTTCACCACCACCTTTGGCTTTCCTCTCCCTTCACCGATTATCCTGGTGAAATAGCCTTCAATTTTGCTATCTTCCATGAGCAATTGGTGCAGCTACTCATATTCCTGACCGTTTTGGAGATACGCCTAACATTCTTGATCTTTTCCTAACCTCTGATCCTTCTGCTTATTCTGTTACCCTCTCTTCTCCGTTGGGATCCTCCGATCACAATCTCATATTTGTATCTTGCCCTATCGCTCCAATCCCTCCTCAGGATCCTCCTTAATGCGTCCACACGGTCGAGCTCTGCCCGGCAGGCTGTGCCCTAACCGGGCAAAGTCTGCAGACTCTGCCCGCGAAGGTGTTCACACGGCTGACTATGATGGTTGAAGTTAGTCGGCCGTAAGCAGAGGTTGTGAGCGAGTGGTTTAGTATAGTACAATAACCATGGTGCGCACCATACTAAGAAAGAAGATGGCACTCTATACCATTATAATTGGTGCCTGCATTAGAAATAACAAGATATCACGTAGACATGTCTGATGCCGGGAGTGGTTGCAAAGACGTGAGGCAATGAGAAGCTCTGTGACAATCCTACGTGAATTGCAGGGTGAAAATAAAAAATTGTTTCGCAGGTACATGATGATGAACATAAACAGTTTTTATATTCTCCCGTTGAAAATGGAGTCACACATACAGAGGCAAGAGACAAATATGAGGAAAAGCATTGCACCAGTAGCAAGTCTAGAGGCAACTCTCAGATACCTGGCTATTGGGTGTTCCTACACATCACTGCAATAGAGTACAAGGATCTCCAAGCAGAGTTTGTTCATCATCGTTCCAGGAACCTGTGATGTTATATATGAAGTTCTGAAGGATGATTACATGAAGGTAAGCTATGTAGATGTCCTATTTACTATTGGAAATGTGATTATGGTTTTCATAGGTATGGAGCTATATGTTGAGTAAAGAGCCAATTTATTAGTATGAAGCCAATTTATTAGTATCACTGAGTTCATAGTGGAAAAGCTAGTGGCTTAACACCATCCCAGTCATATACATACAATGTATGATGAGGAGGTAGGAAATACACATGGCATTCCACTGGCAACATTAATGGTGCAAGGGTACAGTGCTAGAGTACTATATCGGTACACATTGTAATCCAGTCGTCTCTTCCATGCTCCACTCCTACTCTGTTTCCCGTTATAATTATTCAGTCAGCTTTTTCGACGTTGTTAGTTTGCCGAGTTTACCCATAAATAGTACATCGTGAATAAGTGTTTCTGCATATATTTTAATGTCTCCATGCATTTGTCGTAGACCTTTTCCGACTACAGTACCAAAATCATCGTTGCTGTCATGTGTATATGGCAATGAATGCATATGGCATTCTCGCTAAAAGGTTTAAAGTGTTTTTTTTTTAGTGCCAGTTACTCTACACCCTCTGAAAATTGAAAAGGTTTTCCTTGCATGCACGGCACTGTATACCTTTCTGAGACGGGATTTTGGTAGCCACTACACGCCTGAAGGATCTGTGGATTCAGGGGACTTTATTGAGGGAACAATAACTCCGGGTGACTGGCGCGTAGCATCGCAGTTGATTTTACTGCAACTGCGCTACCACTGTTGGCAACAATATACGTACACAGTACATGAATTACTTCAATGCAGAGGGTGCTGTGTTATGGCAGTACTGAATGGCAAATGCAGTTGCGTAGCTGCCCCTCCCCTCCCCTCAAAGTAACCCTCCTTCCCCACCTCGGCCTCCCTGCCCTGTCAAACTTTTCCCTCCTCCCCACCCTGTCCACCATCCCTCTGCAATGGTATTAACACTCCCTTTTCCACATTGACATAAGAATTATGTATCAATTGATGATCGAAGTATTGTGCATATTATGATAATGTACCTTATGAATATAATTATTTCAGACATTGAAGCCATTCTATCCACACAGACAGTAAAGTACAGTGCTAGTACGAAACACATGTTTAACGTGAATTATTTAAGTCTCACTTGACTCAAGACACCTGTTTGGCACGACAAGCGGTTATACCTTTACTCGGTAAAACTCCAGGGTTATGTTGAAATATATACTGGCAGTCTGAAAGTTATTGTTGGATTTTCTTTAACACCCTAATGTTAGACAGATAATGGAAAATTACACTGGCATAATGAGAGAGAGAGAGAGAGAGAGAGAGAGAGAGAGAGAGAGAGAGAGAGAGAGAGAGAGAGAGTAATACGTACTTCAGAATCAGAAACATCATCGGATACCGTTGCTGTAGTCTGCTGGTTACTGGCAGTGCTTGTCATGTTTGACACAAATGGCCGCACACAGTCACCATTATTCAGAAATGGCAGTATGTCAAAACACCACAAGTTAAGTGTGTAAATTTCTTCCGATCCAGCTCCTGATTTCCGGGATGTGCACATTAACCTCATTTCCCTCCGATGTTGTTTTCTGAGGGAATCTATTTTTTTTTTTTTTTTCACATTGCTATCACTCCTGCTTATTGTTTGTGCTATGTGTTTTGCTGCAGCAAGTTTGTCTCTTTTTTGTAAGTAGCACACCTCACATTCCATAAGCATTCGTGTGCTCTATATAGAACAATTAATGTTACCGTGTCTTGTGGAGACCAGTATGCGCTAGTACTTGGTGAGGACATGGTGTTAACTTTAACTCAGTACTGAGTGGGTCTGCTCGCACCTTACCTCGTGCGTTTGGCAGTGATGTCAGACCTCCATCCACTCCCCGCAAATGGCAGTGGGAACAGACAGTTTGATGGTTTACCCGCTGTAACTGCCCTTTGACAGGCAAAGTCCTCGTGCCCGACGGACAGTGCTCGACCGTTTAGACGTGCCATAAGCAGAGGTGCCTCTGGCGTTTTGCCTCTGCTAGCTGGGGGGACCTGAGGAGGTATTTTGCTGATTTTCCTAGGAATGACTATTGTTTCTGTGTCAGAGACCCGTCAGAGACCTCTTGTGTGCCAAGCGCATAACCGAGATGATATTGTCTGCCATGGAGGCGTACATTCCTCACTCTTTTCTTCATCTGAACCTTCCAAACCTTGGTTTAACACAGCCTGTCCTTGAGCTATACATGATAGAGAGGTGGCCCACGAAAGGTACTTGTGTCTTCCATCACCAGAATCTCATGTACTTTATATTTCTGCCCGGAACCATGCCAAGTCTGTTCTCAAATTAGCCAAAAACTCATTCATTAATAGAAATTAATAGAAAATCTTTCAAGATCTGACTCATCTCGTGACTTCTGGCATCTAGCCAAAAATATCTCCAAGAAGTTTGCTTCTTCTTTCCCTCCTTTATTTCAACCAGATGCTATCACACCTATCTCTAAGGTTAAACTCTTCGCTCAAACCTTTGCTAAATCTCTACCTTGGACGATTCAGGGCTTGTTCCTTCCTCTCCTCCACTTTCTGATTAATTCATGCTACCTATTAAAATTTTTCGCACTGATGTTTTTCCGTGCCCTCGCTGGCCTAAACCCATGGAAGGCTGATGGACTTGATGGTGTTCCTCCTATTGTTCTCCAAAACTGCGCCCCAGTGCTTGCACCTTGCCTAGTCAAACTCTTTCAGCTCTGTCTGTCAACATCTACCTTTCTTTCTTGCTGGAAGTATGCCTACATTCAGCCTGTTCCTAAAAAGGGTGACCGTTCTAATCCCTCAAACTACCATCCTATTGCTTTAATTTCCTGCCTATCTAAAGTTTTTGAATCTGTCATCAACAGGAAGAATCTTAAACATCTATTACTTCACAACATTCCATCTGATCGCCAGTATGGGTTCCGTCAAGGCCGCTCCACTGGTGATCCTCTGGCTTTCCTTACTGATTCTTGGTCATCCTCTTTTAGAGATTTTGGTGAAACTTTTCTTGATGCCTTAAACATATCAAAAGCTTTTGAAGGAGTCTAGCACAAAGCTTTGATTTCCAAACTACCCTCCTATGGTTTTTATCCTTCTCTGTAACTTCATCTCAAGTTTCTTTTCTGATCGTTCTATTGCTGCTGTGGTAGACGGTCACTGTTTTTCTCCTAAATCTATGAACAGTTGTGTTCCTCAGGGTTCTGTCCTGTCATCCACTCTTTTCCTATTATTCATCAATGATCTTCTAAACCAAACTTTTGTTCTCTCCATTCCTATGCTAATGATACCACCCAGCACTTTACCACGTCTTTTCTTAGCCATCCTACCCTTCAGCAAGTAAACAATTCATGCAGGGGAGGCACAGAACAGCTGACTTCTGATCTCTGAAATTTCTGACTGGGGACAGAGCAAACTTGGTGTTGTTCAATGCTTCAAAAATTCAATTGTTCTATCTGTCAACTCGACACAACCTTCCAGCCAACTATCCCCTCTTTTTCGATGACTCTGAACTAACCCCCCTTTAGATCAAGTTCTAGAGAAAAGAATAGAAGCCGTAGAAGGGGAGTTTCGAAATCAAAGCCTTGTCACAAACTCTATCAAAAGCTTTTAATATGCCTAAGGCAACAGCGAAAGTTTCACCAAAATCTCTAAAACAGCATGACCAAGACTCAGTAAGGAAAGCCAGATCACCGGTAGATCGTTATTGACGTAACCCTTACTGGCGATCAGATAGGAGGTTGTGAAGTGATAGATGTTTAAGAATCTTCTTGTTGAGGATAGATTCAAAAACTTTATCGAGACAGGACATTAAAACAATAGGATGGTAGTTTGAGGGATTACAAGGGTCACCCTTTTAAGGAATAGGCTGAATGTAGCCAAACTTAAATCAAGAATGAAAGGTAGATGTTGATAAAGTTGAAAGAGTTTGACTAGGCAAAGTAGAAGCACAGAGGAGCTGTTTTGGAGAAAAATAGGAGGGACCTCATCAGGTCCGAAAACATTCCGATGATTTAGGCCAGCAAGGGCATGAAAAGCATCTTTGTGAGAAATTTTAATGAGTAGCATGGAGTAGCGAGAAAGTGGAGGAGAGGGAGGAGCAAGCCTTGAACCATTGAAGGTAGAATTTTTAGTAAAAGTTTAAAGGAGGAAAGATAAAGTAACAAAGTTATTGGAAATGTTTTTGGCTAGGTTTCATGAACCACAATGGGAGTTAGATCTTGAAAGATTTTGACATTTTCTCTGAATGATGGAGTTTTTGGCTAGTTGGAGAACAGACTTGTCATGACTCCGTGCAGTTTACTTTAAGATCCCATGCGCCTAACTAGTCTCCTTCCCTTATTAAAATTTCTTACTTCCCTCTGCTCCCTTATGTTGAGCCTGATATATAATCTAATAGAATGACTGGTTTACCAAATAAACACCTTAAATTTCACCCAGCCTCTCCCATAAGTAAATAATATTTTTCGCAAAACTACATATCTTTTTAGAACCAGCTTGTGCGAGAATGGCGAGTGTATGTGGACGGCTGCCTGCCATCCCTCCTTTCCCCATTTCTTCCCCATTCCTCTCATTCCCCTTTGGCTCGTGATTCAGCCACCTCGCTTCTGAGCACGGATGACGTTGTCTTCCTTGTAAGTTGCGCCGCAGTACTTGTCATGATAGGAAGCACATATCTTGCTGGAGTGACGGAGCACTGGCACATCGGTCAAGGGATAATTTAGAGGGCCATTACTAGTAACTATTTCCTGAGCGTTAGCGACAGTACGTCTCTATTCTGCTAGATAAGATAAGTACCAGTCATGGGCTGTGTGGTGAAAGTCAAATTGTGGTGGACTATTAGTCTTACCCTCTCTGTCATGGCGTCTTAGTGGTTTGTGTCGTGTAGGGAGCCTGGTTGTGGTTTTCTGACCATCTCGGGCCTTGTCAGTTGTTCTGTACTTGCGTCATTAGTGATTTTTTGTTGTTAAATGCGACTGGCGTTAAAGCTCTGAAGCCAAAAGATTTGCGTAGTATCCTGTAGTTCTCTAGGAGGTTGCAGGTAGACTATTCACGTGCAGGATCATATAATGTTCTGTTGGGCATGGGTCTGGGCCGTTACATGGTAGGTCGTCCACAGAATATTATATGTATCATCTTTGTCTTGTCATGCCCCTTGCACGTGGTTTGCGATTCTTTCTCAGCAAGTCGGAGTTTGTTTGGTGTTTGTCATATTCCCTTCTCGGCTGAGGCTTTAGACCGAGTAGCTACCTCAGTTTTGGTAGTTTGGCACTACCAGGAAATGTCTGAATTCATCGTGTTTATGCCTGTACTAGACTAGAGGGAGGTAGCCTAGGGAAACCTGAACCAAGTGTAGTGGCAGCGACTGAGAGGATTGAACCTAGGTCATAATAATAATAATATATGTATATATATATATATATATATATATATATATATATATATATATATATATATATATATATATATATATATATATATATATATATATATATATATATATATATATATATATTATATCCTTACCTGCCTGAATAGTCCCACAAGTAATGAGGAGCATGTTCAGCGTGGTATAGGAGTTGGAAGGCGTTAGAAAGTAAAAAAAAAGTAGCCTCGACACTGGTTTACTTTCCACTGCAAGTTCTTTAGTTCTCCACTGCCTCTTTCTTCCACCACCTGTTGGTATAATTTTTGTTTCAACCTTCGTAAGTCTCTCTCTCTCTCTCTCTCTCTCTCTCTCTCTCTCTCTCTCTCTCTCTCTCTCTCTCTCTCTCTCTCTCTCTCTCAATCTCCCATGCAAAGTTGAGTTTTTTTTTTTCTAATGCTTGAACGAAGAGTTCAGTTTTAAAGATAAGTGACATGGTGATGGTGCTTTCAGGTTGAAATAGAGGGAAATATGAAAATGACAAGTTGATGGAGATATTTTTTGACCAAATAGACAAATTTTGACATCTTATATTAATTAAAGTTTCCGTACAATTCGAAAACAATATTGGTATGCTTTCGGGTAGAAATATAAATCCCCTGATTTACGAGAGACGGAAAACTCATGTTAAGTACCATATCTGAGCCGTCTTTCTTTCATATAGAGTACAGCAACAGGGTAAATTAAACTAAGCTTTCTTGAAAAGAGAGAGAGAGAGAGAGAGAGAGAGAGAGAGAGAGAGAGAGAGAGAGAGAGAGAGAGAGAGAGAGAGAGAGAAGGTGGGGGGACGGGAATCGGCACCCTCATGCCATATGCATCATTATAAACTCAGCACACACTGACGCGTCCCTGACGCAGAAGCATAGTTATTCCATGGATTGGCATTAGGGACTCCTGAGAACCAGCTATTTGACAAGATACATATATGAGGTTATAATCGTAAAAAAGCACAACGGAGAGGACATAGTGACAAAATAAACAGGATTATGTATGTTAAGAACATAAGAGCATAAGAAATAATGAAAGCTGCAAGAAGCCATGAGGCCTACACTTGGCAGTCCCTGTATGAAATATACCTATCTATTTCCACCTATCATCGCTATCTCTGAAACTGTCTAATCTTCTCTTAATGCTCCCTAATGATTCAGCACTAACAATTTAATTGCTGATTCCGATCCATTTACCACTCTATTTGAGATTCAATTCCTTTCTATCTCTTCTATTTTTTTATTTATATATATATATATATATATATATATATATATATATATATATATATATATATATATATATATATATATATATATATATATATATATATATATATATATATATTTTTTTTTTTTTTTTTTTTTTGAACGAACCCGTTATTTGTTGTTCTATCCTAATTACCGATCCTAAGAAATTTCCTTACGTCCCCCTTATACCACTTAAAGATTTCTATGAGGTCTCCTCTTAACCTACGTATGTCTAAAGAAGAGAGACGTAGGTTAAGAGGAGCTTTAAGAGAAAATTAAATTGATGTAAGGATAGGGATGACAGGTGAAAATAGATAAGTATATTTCATAAAGGGACTGGACTGTAAGCCTGGTGACTTCCTGAAGCTTCCCTTATTTTTTTTATGTCCTTATGTTCTTAAAAAATGTAAATTTAACAGCTTCAGTCTCCCTTCGTATGGAATACCCTTCATCCCTTGTATCCTTTTAGCCATTCTCCTTTGTACTGATTTTAATAGACCTATACCCTTCCTGTAATATGGGGACAAAAACTGCACAGCATAGTTCAGATGAGGTCTGACCAGCGCCAGATGTAACTAATATTACTTCGAGACTTCTACTTTTAACGCTCCTAATAATGAATCTTAATGCCCTATTTGCCCTGTTTCTGGACTCTATGCATGTCTTTCAGAGCTTACTATAACTATTTATTTATTTTTTTTTTCGTACCCTGAACCTAACAGAGCTTCTTTGTTTATTGTTTACCTACTGTGTGGGCTTCCTCAACCTAAGTAATTTTCTCAATGCTAAGTAATTTGCATTTGTTGATATTACACTATATTTGCCATTTGTCTGTCCATTCGTTCATCCTCTCCAAATCTGCCTGCAAGGGGATGGCATCCGATTCTGATCTAATTAATTTTCCTACCTTCGTGTCATCCGCAAATTTACTAACATCATTACTAATTCCATTATCCAAGTCACTGATGTATATTACAAATAACAATGACCCTAATACTGATCCCTGTGGCACCCCACTAATTATTTCACCCCACTTGGGTTTACAGCCGTTTATTACAACTCCCTGTCGCCTGTCATTTGACCACGACTTTATCCAGTATAACACCTTCCTATCTAGCCCATGGACCATAACCTTTCTTAGGAGTCTCTGATGGGGTACCCTGTCAAACGTTTTACTAAAGTTCAGATATAGGATGTCATATCTACTTTACTTTATTTTACTTTACTGTGAAAAAAAAAAAAAATTCATCAGGCAAGACTTCCCCTTCGTGAAGCCATGCTGTGACTGTGACTGATTTCTAATGTTCTTCGTTATTACTCATTCCATTATTTTATCTGCAATAAAAGTTAAGCTGACAGGTCTATAATTAGACGTTGAAGAAAGATCTCCTTTCTTAAAGATGGGTATTATTTTCGCCTGCCGCCACATTACCGGCACCTCACCTGATTCAAGTGATTCCCTAAAGACAAAAACTGACGGTTCACTAATAACCTCTTTGCATTTCTTATGTACTTTGGGATATATTTCATCTGTTTCTGGTGTCTTGAACTTTTTAAGCTTATCTATCTCCTGTTCCACTATCTCCTTAGTTATGGTAATATCTGTCATTCTCTTCTGCTCTAAACATCCCATTATTCGGCATTTTCAGCATGTTTTCCTGGGTGAAGACAGAAAATATTCATTCAAAATCTAACTAATCTCCTACCCAGAACTAACCAGTTACCCATCTGCTGTCTTTAATGAAATAACTATTGTTTTTCTATTCTTCGTCCTATAGACCTGATAAAATCCCTTGGGGTCCGTCTTCGCATTGCTGGCTAGCTTTAAATCATATTTTTAATTAGCCTTCCTCGATAACCTCCTTAATGTTATATTTCATTATATTGTGGCTTTAAAATCTCTTCCTGTCTCTAATATCTTATATATACTTCTCTTCCACCCTATGTACTGTTTTAACTTAACTCATCCATTTAGTATCACTTTTCTGTGAATTAGAGATATTTGCTAATTGTCCTGTATGTAATTTATCAACAAAGTATTTATATAAATCATCTACATTTACTTCCCATAATTTTCTCAGTTCGGCTCCATTCATCTTCTCCACTCCACCATCTTCTGCTCGCCTCTACCTCACCTCGCTCATATAAGCATGACCTGTCCCTCCAACATAGTGACATATTTCCCCCTCTCTCCCTCCTCCGACCCTTTCGGACACTTCTCTCCTCCTCTTAACATAAGAACAAAAAAATTTAAGGGAAGCTGCAAGAAGCCATCAGGTCTACACGTGGCAGTCCTTATATGATTGATATCTACCTATTTCCACCCATCATCCCCATCCTTAAATCTGTCTAATCTTCTCGTAAAGATCCCTAATGTCTTAGCATTACACCTTGATTAATGAGTCCGTTCCCTTCATCTCCCACGCTCTTTGAGAACCAATTTCTTCCCACCTCCTTTTTAAACCTTAATTTTCCAAGCTTGAACCCGTTATTTCTTGTTCTATCTTGGTTATAGGGATCCTAAGAATTCTGCTTACGTACCCCCTTGTTATAACTCTTATATCACTTAAAGACTTCTATCAGGTCCCCTCTTAACCTACGTCTCTCTCAAGAATGCAAATTTAGCAGTTTTAATCTCGCTTCGTTAGGAATACTCTTCATACCCTGTATCCTTTTAGTTATTTTCCTTTGTACTAATTATAATGGATCTATATCCTTCCTGTAATATGGGGACCAGAACTGCACAACGTAGTCTAGATGAGGTCTGACCAGCGCCAAATATAACTAATATTACTTCAGGGCTTCTACTTTTAACACTCCTAAAAATCAATCCTAATACCCTATTTGCACTTTTTTTCTGGCCTCTGTGCATTGCTTTCTTAGATGGAGCTCAGAACTAACTATAACTCCAATTTTTTTTTTTTTTGTACCCTGAACCTACCAGAGCTTCGTTCTTTATTTTCTCCTTACAGTGTGGGTTTTCTCTACCTACGTTAAGTACTTTACATTTGTTGGTATCAAACTGCATTTGCTATTTGTTTGTCCATTCGTTCATCCTATCCAAATCAGCCTACAAGGCGATGGCGTCCCATTCTGACCTAATTACCTCCCTCCCTACCTACCTACCCTCGTTTCATCCGCAAATTTACTAACATCACTACTAATTCCACAATCCTAGTCATTGACATATAATACAAACAACAATGGCCCTAATACTGATCCCTGTGGCACCCCACTAATTACTTGACCCCACTTGGATTTAGAGCCGTTCATTACAACTCTCTGTCGCTTGTCGCTTAAGCACGACCTTATCAAGTCTAACATCCTCCCATCTATCCCATGCACCCTACCCTTTTTCAGTAGCCTCTGATGGGGTACCGTGTCAAACCCTTTACTAAAGTCCAGATATATGATATCATAATTATCACCATTATCTGTCACCTCGTAAAACTTACTGTAAAAACTTAAGAAATTTGTCAGGCAAGACTTCCCCTTTGTGAAGCCATGTTGTGACTGATTTATGTTTATCTAGATGCTCCCTAATGTTCTTCGCTACTATTGACTCCATTTACCTAAAACATAAGTTAAGTTGACAGGTCTATAATCAGACGTTTAAGTTTTATCTCCTTTCTTAAAGATGGGTACTACATTAGTTTACCTCCACATTATTGGTACCTCACCTGACTCTAGTGATTTCCTAAGGACAGAGACTAACGGTTCACTAATAACCTCTTTGCATTCCTTATGTACTCTGGGATATATTTTCATCTAGCACCTGTTCCACTATCTCCTTAGTTATGGTAATATCTGTCAGCTTCTCATTCTCTTCTCCTCTAAACATCTCACTATTTGGCATTTCCTGCATGTTTTGATGGGTGAAGATAATTAAAATATAGTCGTTCAGAATTTTACTAATCTCCTCCGCAGAACTAACGAGCTCCATATATGCTGCCTTTAATGGACCTTTAATGGTCTTTAATGCTATTTCCCTATTTTTCGTCTTATATACCTGATAAAATCACTTGGGGTCCATCTTCGCTTGACTGGCTACCTTTAATTCATAATTGTTTATACCTTTCCTCGTTAACCTCCTGACTGTTCTAACTAATTCACTATATTGTGGCCCTAAAATCTCTTCCCCTGCCTTTAATCTCTTATATATTCTTCTCTTCTGCCCTACGTAGTGTTTTAACCTTACAGTCTTCCATTTAGGATAATTTTTCTGTGATCTTATTGCTTTATAAGGGGTGTTTGCTGTCCTGTATGTAATTTATCATCGAAACATCTATACATCTCATCTACATTCACTTCCCCTAATCTTCTCATCTCGGCCCCTTCCATCCTTTCCCCTCCATCTTCCACTCGCCTCTATCTCATCTCGCCCATCTCTGCATGACTTGACCCTCCGACATATTCGCACATACTCGTATCTCCCTCTCTTCCACTCCTCCGACCCTTCTGTTTCCTTCTCCCTTCCTCCTAAACTTCATATCACACCTCACCTCACATCCCGCAGCCCGCCTTATCTCTTTTAACTCCTTCCTGGACCTTAATTCCCCCTGCGTCCGTTCCTAGTGAACTCATTTGAGGTGGCTTTTTAATCCCTCAAAATCTACTCTCCTTACAAGTGTTCTTGCTTCTTAAAGTTTCCTCCCATTTTAATTTGTACCTAATTTCAGAATGGTCACTGTTACCTAGCTGTCCTCCAACCTCTACCTGCGTGATTGCTTCCTCCCTGTTAGTTATAATTAAATCTAAAATAATGTTCCTCCTTGTGGATTCTAAGATTATCCTCATTTACCTTAAAAAAAATCTTCTGCTTCACCTAAAACTAATATCTCCAACCACACGTACCTAACTGTACCTGCCTGCTCTACTTATTTCCTGCCATAGTGAGGTGTTAGGTGTTAATTTCCTTTGTACTGTTCGGTGGTCTGTCCACTAATCCCAGTGTTACTAACTGTGATCCTTCCTTAATATATGTCCATATGGACTCTGTTTTGCTATTTTTTTTTTTTTAATTCTGTCAACACAACACTGCAATGTCTCTCTAACGTGGAGCGCAACACCTCCTCATATCCTGTTTTGCCTGTCTTTATAGAATAGTGTATAACCATTTATTTTAACCTCTTGATCAAATAATTTTCCTGGCATATCTAACCAAACTTCTCTTAATTCAATGATATTAAGGTTCTCTACACACGCCATTCCTCTAAGCAAATTTATTTTATTCAAAATACTTCTACAGATCATGTAGTAAACATTTAAGCTATTCCTCGCCTTCACTGAGCTAGTTACCTTTTTAGATTTAAGTAATTTGTCCTTTATTTCGTCCTCACAAGTCCTTCGTTCCTGACTAACGAAAAAAAAATGCTATAGTGTAGTTACCTCCCGCTCGAGTGTTCCGGCCAAAATCCGAACAACCTGACGTGATAAATGCACTTCATCCTTGGCATAGAAGGTGTCCTTACCATAGATAAGATCCCAGTTGTCGATGAACGTCCATCCATTATTCTTATAATGATTCGCGAGCCTACGATTCACTATAATAGCCCTGGACAGCCACTCAGCACCAACTCCCCTCCTCGGCAAGACACCACATACCACAGGGATCCCTTCCGTGTCCCTAATCGTATCCAAAGCCTACCTAAACTACACCTGAACAGCTCCTCACTCGTGACCTTACCAAGGTCATTCCTTCCCGTGCTGAGAAAAACAATGGGCCTGGTCCCATCATTTTCTAAGCACGTGTCTAGCCTATCTGATACCTCGCCTATCCTAATCCCCGGCAAACACACCGTCGAGCTACGCTTCCTATCTCTGTCACCAAACGCAATATATATATATATATATATATATATATATATATATATATATATATATATATATATATATATATATATATATATATATATATATATATATATATATATATATATATATATATATATATATATTCTGGGCTACTTCCTCCCTCTCCACCATTCTCTGACTACTTCATGCTACCTATTAAAATTCTTCGTAATGATGTTTTCCATGCCCTCGCTGGCCTAAACTCTCGGAAGGCTTATGGACCTGACGGAGTCCCTCTTATTGTTCTCCGAAACTGTGCTTCCGTGCTTGCACCTTGCCTATTCAAACTCTTTCACCTCTATCTGCCAACATCTACCTTTCCTTCATGCTGGAAGTTTTCATACATTCTGCCTGATCCTAGAAAAAGGGTGACCGTTTCAATCCCTCAAGCTACCGTTCTATTGCCTTAATTTCCTGCCTATCTAAAGTTTTTTTAATCTATCCTCAACAGGAAGATTCTTAAATATCTATCACTTCACAACCTTCTATCTGATCGCCAGTATGGGTTCCGTCAAGGCCGCTCTACTGGTGATCTGGCTTTCCTTACTGAGTCTTGGGCTTCCTCTTTTATAGATTTTGGTGAAGCTTTTGCTGTTGCCTTGGGCATATCAAAAGCTTTTGATAGATTTTGGCACGAAGCTTTGATTTCCAAACTATCCTCCTACCGCTTCTATCCTTCTCTCTGTAACTTCATCTCAAGTTTCCTTTCTGACTGTTCTATTGCTACTGTGGTAGACGGTCACCGTTCTTCTCCTAAATCTATTATCAGTGGTATTCTTCAGGGTTCTGTTCTGTCTTGTCACCCACTCTCTTCTTATTATTCATCATGACCTTCTAAACCAAACTATCCGCTCTTACGCTGATGATACCACCCTGCACTTTTCCACGTCTTTTCATAGACGTCCAGCCCTTCAGGAAGTAAACATTTCTCGCAGGGAAGCCACAGAACAACTGACTCTGATCCTTCTAAAATTTCTGATCGGGGCAGAACAAATTTGGTATTGTTCAGTGCCTCAAAAACTCAATTCTTCCATCTATCAACTCGACACAACCTTCCAAACAACTATCCCCTCCTCTTCAATGACACTCAACTACCCCTCTCTTCTATACTGAACATCCTCGGTCAGTCCTTTACTCATAATCTAAACTGGAAATTTCACATCTCATCCCTAGCTAAGATAGCTTCTATAAAGTTAGGAGTTCTGAGACATCTCTACCAGTTTTTTTCACAACCCTCCCCACCAGCTCCTAACTATGTACAAGGACCTTATCCGTCCATGTATGGAGTATGTTTCACATGTCCTGGGGGGGAGGGGTTCCACTCATACCGCTCTTCTAGACAGGGTGGATTGATATCAAAAGCTTTTCGTTTCATCAACTCCTGTCCTCTAACTGACTGTCTTGAGCCTCTTTCTCATCGCTGCAATGTTGCATCTCTAGCTGCCTTTTACCGCTATTTCCATGCTAACTGCTCTTCTGATCTTGCTAACTGCATGCCTCCCCTCCTCCCGCGGCCTCGCTGCAGGACTTTCTTCTTTCTCTCACCCATATTCTGTCCATCTTTCTAATGCAATAGTTGACCAGTATTCTCAATCATTCATCCCTTTCTCTGGTAAATTCTGGAACTCCCTGCCTGCTTCTGTATCTCCACCTTCCTGTATATATATATATATATATATATATATATATATATATATATATATATATATATATATATATATATATATATATATATATATATATATATATATATATATATATATATATATATATATATATATATATATATATATATATATATATATATATATATATATATATATATATATATATATATATATATATTATATCGTATCTAACGGTATATAGGACGCATCTTTTTCCCAATTTTTTTGGGGGGCTGAAAAAAAAATAAATAAATCTGTGTCCATTATGCAGTTAAGACATCCCGTAGGATAATTATCTCCCTGACGCTCACTAACCTAGCTTGCGATCAGTACTTCTACCTACCCTTACTCCATTTGACCATGATCGTAAGAAAACACACCAACACCCTCACCGTTATGGCAGCAGGAGGAAAAAGATCAAGCTACACAATCTTCTAGAAACTACAAGTGGTAGATTATGTCAAGGAGCATGGCAATAGAGCAGCAGGAAGGAGCTTTTGGGTCACCACTTAAGAAAAAAAAAAAAAAAAACTATACGTGTATGGCGACAGCAAGAAGACCAACTGAATAACGCAAAGAAAGGTAAATATAACCTTAGTTGCCCAGCCCCACATTGGCCAGAATTTGAGGTTGACATAAAAACGTAGGTGATAAATGTGATAAATGAGAGAAATTCATGGAGAAGTGTTTCTACCAAAATGATAATTCATAAGGCCAGGAAAGTAGCAGAACAACGAGGAATACAAAACTTAGCAGGAACAGAAGGTTGGTGCGTACAAAAATCAGTGCGTACAAAAACATTTATTGTACAGTAAATGCCTGAAGATTATATATATACATACATATATATATATATATATATATATATATATATATATATATATATATATATATATATATATATATATATATATATATATATATATATATATATATATATATATATATATATATATATATATATATATATATATATATATATATATATATATATATATATATATATATATAGAATTTCATAGATTTGTTATAAATGCACGAAAGAATTTACAATTACAACACTATTGAGATATTTTCTTTATGCTTGTTCCTTGTCAATACTACCACCTTGCTTTTATACAGCAATGTTTTGTGCTTGTGTCATATGCTGCTAAATTGCTTTCAACAATATGCACAAATTATTTTTTTTTTCCTGAATCTGACCTGTTGAGAGGGGGGTGCGTCTTATATGTACGTGCGTCCTATTTGCCGTCTAATACGGTGTATATATATATATATATATATATATATATATATATATATATATATATATATATATATATATATATATATATATATATATATATATATATATATATATATATATATATATATATATATATATATATATATATATATATATATATATATATATATATATATATATATAAAGAACGTAAGAAAACAAGTGAAGCTGCATATATATATATATATATATATATATATATATATATATATATATATATATATATATATATATATATATATATATATATATATATATATATATATATATATATATATATATATATATATATATATATATATATATATATATATATATATATATTCATCATACGACCCTAATACCACTGTATTGCAGGATCAGCCGCTCGAGTTATCCTTCTCTATCTGTTTCTATCCATTGCATCATCTTCTTGCACTCCCAGCTTGTTCATATCACTCCTTATTACGTCTCTCCATCTTATTCTGTCTCCCAACCCTCCTCCTCCCCCTAACCTCCACTATCATTGCCTTCCTCACTGGTTCATCCTCTTCTCTCCTCATCACATGTCCAAAATATCTTAATCCTGCTTCTTTTGCCTTCTTGATATTACATGTTCCACACATTCTTCTTATATCTTATCTGTCTCCTTTCTAACAGTGAAATGCCAGCTATGCATCTCAACATCCTCATCTCCGTTCTCTCCGGAATGCCTTCCTCTTTCTTCCTTAAAGACTATACAAAAGTACTGGTCTGAACACACTTCTGTATATCTTCATTCTCAGTTTCAAGGGTATTCTTCTCTAAGGTTACTCCACTCACATCCCTCCATTTTTCCCATCCAGCTTTTACTCTTTGTCTAACTGCTTTTTCTGTTCCTTCTTCTTCTGCAATTACTGATCCTAGGTATTTGAACTCTTTTGTCTGCTTCTATCTTATGCCATCCTCTGATGTTACATTTATTTCCTCATAACCTCCTCTGTTGCTTACCATTACCTCTGTCTTTTGTGTGTTCACTTTCATTTCCTTTCCCTCCAGGTTGACTTTCTATAACAAATATCTCTCCTGTAACTCTTCCTCCGTATCCGCAATGATGACTAGGTCGTCGGCGAACAGCAACTCCCACAAGTCCTCATTGTCTCTCACATCCATCGTTATTGTGTCCAACACTATGAGAAAGGGAAAAGGACTCAAGCTGATCCCTGATGGAGTCCTACTTCAACTGGGAAGGATTCCGTTACCCCATACCTTGGATGCACTGTTGTTTTTGCTCCCTCATACATCATTTTCATTAGTCTTACCGTCTTTCCTGGCACTCTTCTCTTTCTCAAACTCCAATACAATACTTTCCTAGGCACCGTCATACGCCTTCTGTAAGTCCACAAAACACCAGTGCACCTTTGTTTTCTTGTAGATATTTTTCCTGTATCTATCGCACAATAAAGGGTGCATCTACAGTGCTCAATCCCCTCATAAATCAAAACTGGTGATTGTGTATTTTGATCATCTCTCTCAGTGTCCCTTCTATCACTCTCTCTAGTATTTCCAGACTATGCTCCAACAGCTTAATACCTCTGTAGTTTTCACAACTTAATATATCTCCTTTTCTTCTTATACAACTTAACCATTCTACTTTCCTTCCAGTCTTCAGACATTTTCTCCGTGCTCCAAATCTTTTCTAACACTTCACTCCAAACTCTCCCAGTGTTTTAATCATTTCTATTGTTACTTCAGATTTTCCTCCTGCCTTGTTAGCCTTTCCCTTCTCTATGGTTTTATCCACTTCCCTTCTACTTATGTTGGGTATTGACCCTTCCACTGGTAATGTTTCACACAGTTCTTTATATTAATTTTCCATGTTTAACAGGTTTTGGTCCTTTACTATTGCTACTTCACCAACATCTGTCCTCATTTAATTTCTTACCTTTGCGACTCTGTATATAATCTTCTCTCCGTCTGGTGTATCCAGCCTCTCATACCAATCTCTATATATATTACTCTTTGCTCTGGCTACTGCTCTTTTTGCCTACTTCTTGGCTTGTCTGTAATTTTCTTTAGTGGTGTCATTCTCAATGTCTCATTTGTTTTAGTGCTAACTTCTTATCCTTTATTGCAGCTTGAACTTCGTCATTCCACCACCATGTATCTTTCTTCTCTTTTGGTTTCCCACTCGTCTTACCACAAATCTCTGTTGATTTTGTTACTAATATATCTCATATCTTCCTACACCTCCTTTGTTGTTTCTGATAAGCTGCCAGCCCTATGTCTTTCCCTGAACGTTTCTTCAACTTTGTTTCTATTTCTAAACTCATTCTTCTTTTCACTTTTCAGCTCCCAGATTTTAATCTTCTTTCCTTATATATATATATATATATATATATATATATATATATATATATATATATATATATATATATATATATATATATATATATATATATATATATATATATATATATATATATATTGTACAGGAAAATAACCCAATATAAGATGTAGGAAGCAGTAAGAACGAATGAGAAAAGAATAATAAACGAGAAATCAGAAGAGAGACAGATTGGGTACGGGATTTGGTGTTCTGGATATGAAGCTACGAAGCCTGAAGCTTCTAAAATAATATTTATTCAATCAGTCACTCATGTTCCCACGTAAACTTCCTTACTTCCACTCGTCCATTCAAGCTGAACCAGGATTTAGTAGAAGCTCACCCAGTATTTAGTAGAGGAGTTGCTCTTAACAATAAAGTAATCAATATTCATCTAGCTCCCTCCTAGTTTGATCATTAGAATTTTCAGAAATAAAGTGATTTGTTCACGCACAGGAAGCAAAGTGTGTGCGAGTCTACTTATGTGTGTGTGTGTGTCAGGACCGCGATAGCTACTTTTCCCATCAACACTCCTTCTAAGATTGGGACGTAAAGAAAACGAGGGAGAACGGAACTCCACAATTATAATTAACAAAAACACAATCCCACAACCCAACAACAGAGATATCCGGCAATATCACCAAGAGTCCTGGGAGAAATCCTTGGAGGCCGTCGTCCTGGCAGCCGTAGGAATCTCACCTCGGCCGGCAGGGATTCAACAAGGAACGAGTTGGAGCCGACGGCAGATGAGTGCCAGGTACTGAGGACAAGTGAGATCAGCCCACAGCACTTAGACGGAACAGACGTACCGAGATGGGCTCTAATTTTTTTACGGAGACTGAGGGAGGATAAGAGTTAGTCAGATAAGTTGCCTTAAGGGGATAAGTGAGTCCTGACCGGCCGTACGTCCCGGCCTACTTATATGGAATAGGAGTATCCATAGTAGTCTGCCAGAAAGGGTAGTTGTGTATAACACACACTATATCCCAAGAAGTAACTCCTCGGCTGTGCGAGTGCGTATACTGAGTTCGTGCACAGTGAGCGGTGAATGACCCTCCTGTGTGTTCGTGGTCACTCGTTTGTAGTAGTTTCTCGTGTCTTGTTAGTGATTTGGTTTTATCTTAAATGGTATTGCTGGTTGATGCAGTTCAGCCGCAGAGGACTTGAGTAATTAGCTATGTAGTGAACTTTACTCCCTACTCAGGTCCTGACAAGGCTATTGGAGAGTGGGTGGATTCGTTACGGAGGGCGGATATCCAGCGAGGTGTTATACTTGATCATATACGTGTTGTTGTTTGTTATAGCTGTGTTTCCTAAACGTGGTTGTCAATTCTTTCACATTTGTTCGTGTTAGGTGTTGTTAGAGTACTTCCCTTATCTATAGGTAGGTAAAACAGATTGGTGACCTTAATTAATGTGACCCGGCCTAACGACCATTGTGGAAAGGGTGCAGGAGTCACAAGGGACCCTGTACACTCGTATTTTAGTCCTGCACCGAGTTCACGTGGAAGGTGTCTTAGGGAAACTAATCCAGATGCGGCAGCTTTGTGAAGGAGCTGGGAATTGTGATCGTAACACAAATTGGTGACCTCGCCAGGATTGCTGGAATCTTTGTCGACACGTAGGGGAGACAGATCGATATTTGTTTAATTGTCTTGTGTATGCCCACATTTAATCTAAACCATGGAGGGCCAGGCTGGTAGCCGGAATGACTCATGACCTCAGTCTCCTGCCTCTGTTGGGAGCGGCAATATAAATTTGTTTCAGTTCGGTGTGGAGACACCTAGTCCCACACATAGCGTCCACGGACGCATATGTGTGTGTGTGTGTGTGTGTGTGTGTGTGTGTGTGTGTGTGTGTGTGTGTGTGTGTGTGTGTGTGTGTGTGTGTGTGTGTGTGTGTGTGTGTTAAAAGAAGTTCCAAAGTAATATTAAAGTTATATTTGGGGCTAGTCAGACCTCATCTAGACTATGCAGTGCAGTTCTGGTACTCATACTACAGGAATGATATAGCTCTCTCTCTCTCTCTCTCTCTCTCTCTCTCTCTCTCTCTCTCTCTCTCTCTCTCTCTCTCTCTCTCTCTCTCTCTCTCTCTCTCTCTCTCTCTCTCTCTATATATATATATATATATATATATAGAGCTACAGGAATGATATAGCTCTCTCTCTCTCTCTCTCTCTCTCTCTCTCTCTCTCTCTCTCTCTCTCTCTCTCTCTCTCTCTCTCTCTCTCTCTCTCTCTCTCTCTCTCTCTCTCTCTCTCTCTCTCTCTCTCTCTATATATATATATATATATATATATATATATATATATATATATATATATATATATATATATATATATATATATATATATATATATATATATATATATATATATATATATATATATATATATATATATATATATATTACTCGATTTGCTTTGTTTCTAGCTTCTGTGCGTATTTTTTTGTTTTTTGGATGGAGATCATAGCTAACTATAACTGACTACTAGAGCTTCGTTGTTTACTGTGTATCCACTGTGTGGATTTATTTTATTTATGCTAAGTCCTTTGCATTTGTTAACATTAAGATTTACTTTTTTTTTTTTTTATGTAGGAAGGACATTGGCCATAAAAAAAATAAATAAATAAATAAATAAATAAATAAATAAAATGCCCACTGAAATGCCAGTCCCATAAAAGGTCAAAACAGTGGTTTAAAATTGATGAATAAGTGTCTTGAAACCTCCCTCTTGAAGGAATTCAAGTCATAGGAATGTGGAAATACAGAAGCAGGCAGGGAGTTCCAGAGTTTACCAGAGAAAGGGATGACTGATTGAGAATACTGGTTAACTCTTGCGTTAGAGAGGTGGACATAATAGGGGTGAGAGAAAGAAGAAAGTCTCTTGCAGCGAGGCCGCGGAAGGAGGGGAGCCATGCAGTTAGCAATATCAGAAGAGCAGTTAGCATGAAAATAGCGGTAGAAGACAGCTAGATATGCAACATTGCAGCGGTGAGAGAGAGGCTGAAGACAGTCAGTTAGAGGAGAGGAGTTGATGAGACGAAAAACTTTTGATTCCACCCTGTCTAGAAGAGCAGTATGAGTGGAACCCCCCAGACATGTGAAGCATACTCCATACATGGACAGATAAGGTCTTTGTACAGAGTTAGCAGCTGGGGGGGTGAGAAAAACTGGCGGAGACGTCTCAGAACACCTAACTTCATAGAAGCTGTTTTAGCTAGAGATGAGATGTGAAGTTTCCAGTTCAGATTATAAGTAAAGGACAGACCAAGGATGTTCAGTGTAGAAGAGAGGGACAGTTGAGTGTCATTGAAGAAGAGGGGATAGTTGTCTGGAAGGTTGTGTCAAGTTGATAGATGGAGGAATTGAATTTTTGAGGCATTGAACAATACCAAGTTTACTCTGCCCCAATGAGAAATTTTAGAAAGATCAGAAGTCAGGCGTTCTGTGGCTTCCCTGCGTGATATGTTTACCTCGGACGTCTATGAAAAGACGTGGAAAAGTGCAGGGTGGTATGATCAGCGTAGGAGTGGATAGGACAAGAAGTTTGGTTTAGAAGATCATTAATGAATAATAAGAAGAGAGTGGGTGACAGGACAGAACCCTGAGGAACACCACTATTAATAGATTTAGGAGAAGAACAGTGACCGTCTACCACAGCAGCAATAGAACGGTCAGAAAGAAAACTTAAAATGAAGTTACAGAGAGAAGGATATAAACCGTAGGAGGGTAGTTTGGAAATCAAAGCTTTGTGCCAGACTCTATCAAAAGCTTTTGATATGTCCAAGGCAACAGCAAAAGTTTCACCAAAATCTTTAAAAAAGAGGATGACCAAGACTCAGTAAGGAAAGCTGGAAGATCACCAGTAGAGTGGCCTTGACGGAACCCATATTGGCGATCAGATAGAAGGTTGTGAAGTGATAGATGTTTAAGAATCTTCCTGTTGAGGATAGATTAAAAAACTTTAGATAGGCAGGAAATTAAAGCAATAGGACGGTAGTTTGAGAGATTAGAACGGTTACCCTTTTTAGGAACAGGTTGAATGTAGGCAAACTTCCAGCAAGAAGGAAAGGTAGATGTTGACAGACAGAGCTGAAAGAGTTTGACTAGGCAAGGTGCAAGCACGGAGGCACAGTTTCGGAGAACAATAGGAGGGACCCCATCAGGTCCATAAGCCTTCTGAGGGGTTAGGCCAGCGAGGGCATGGAAAACATCATTGCAAAAAATTTTAATACTTGGCATGAAGTAGTCAGAAGGTGGAGGAGAGGGAGGAACAAGCCCAGAATCGTCCAAGGTAGAGTTTTTAGCAAAGGTTTGAGCGAAAAATTCAGCTTTAGAAATAGATGTGATAGCAGTGGTGAAATAGAGGAGGGAAAGAAGAAGAAGCAAAGTTATTGGAGATATTTTTGGCTAGAAGCCAGAAATTACAAGGGGAGTTAGATCTTGAAAGGTTTTGACATTTTCTGTTAATGAAGGAGTTTTTGGCTAGTCGGAGAACAGACTAGCCATATGTTTGTCTATTCGTTTGTTCTATCCAAGTCTATCTGCAAGGCGATGGCATCTGAATCTAACCTAATGATCCTGCCGATCTTTGTGTGATCCGCAAATTTGCTAATATCACTATTAATCTCATTATTTAAGTTATTAATATATGTTAAAAGCAATAATGGTCCTAAAATTTATCCTTGTGGCACCCCACTAATCAGTTGACCCAACTTATATTTAGAAGTATTTATTACAACTTTATGTTGTCTGTCGTCTCACCACTACCTTATGCATCCTAACACCTTCCTATCCATCTGATGTGCCCTACCCTAACCTTTCTCAAGAGCCAATGATAGGGTACCTTTTTCAAATAACTTACTACATTCCAGTTATATGATTTATTATCTATCTTTGTTTTCTACCGCATCGTAAATTTTACTGTAAAACTCAAACAAGTACAAAAGGGAACACTTCCTCTTCGTGAAGCCATGCTGTGTCCGATTTATCAAGTTATAGTATAGAGGGTGGGGTGGGGTGGGGGTGGGGTCCCCCCCCACCCCACCCCACCCCTGTGGCGACTCTGACGGCATGCCATATTGCGAATGGGGATATATATATATATATATATATATATATATATATATATATATATATATATATATATATATATATATATATATATATATATATAATTTTCCATAGACCCAGGCTTGGGAGGGGGAGGGGTGATTCACGAGGGCAACACCACGGGGATGGGGGTGGTAGGGGGGGGACGGTGACGGGGACACTGACGGAGAGGTGGGGGGCGTGCGTCCTTATCCTTCGGCGACGATGAAATGACTAAATGAATCAATGATGGTGGGTGGAAAATAATTGAATGAAGAGGGGAGTGGACTGGCGGCCGGACGTGGAGGCCGCCCGCCACACACGCGTGGTTTAGGGGACTCTCTTGGCAAGCCATGTAGGTCTTCTTTTCACTCACGTGAATCCTGGAGGGTGGGATGACTGAGTGTTGCCATCACGTGTTCCCTCCGACACCTCAGTACATTCCAAGGTCATCACCGCTGGATGGTCAAGGTCGGGCGGAAAGGGAATGGGGTGGGGGGAGGCCTGCACGTGTCAGGAAAGTGGCAGGCGACGCCGCTAGGTCCCATGCGGCCTTACGCCACCAGGAGCCATGCAGGCTTTTTTTTTTTTGGTGGGGGGGGGGCGGGAAGTTGAGGGCTATAGAATGGGCCGCCGCGTGGACGTCACGCGCTAGTCGCCCGCGCGGATCCTGGACAGCCTGGGTGGCGAGACTTGCCATCACGGGTTCCCTCTGTCATCTCAATACACGCCCCTCCCCGCCATATGGTCAAGGCCGTCGCGACTGCCCCACGAGGTCCCGTTACCTGCCCATCCTTTTTACCTGGAGGAAGCGTCTGTGGATGACCGGAGCGGGTGGCGGCCGCCTCACACTTTCACCGAATTGTTTTTTTTTTTTTTTGGGGCGGGAACGGGAAAGTTGAGGGCTATAGAATGGGTGGTCGCGGGTCCTGGACGGTCTGTACCCTGCGACATCTCAGTACATTCCCCCCTATGGTCAAGGTCGTTGCGACCGTCCCACGTGATCCCGTTACCTGTCATCCTTTTACCTGGACGAGGCGTCGGTGGATAGCCGGAGCGGGGCAATTGCCTCTTCCACTGTCTCCGACCACCAGCGGCGTGGCTGACGTAATACTTATGCCGGATGGTCGCCTTATTATTATTATTATTATTATTATTATTATTATTATTATTATTATAGCCGGCACGTGTTCCCTCCGATATCTCAGTACATTCCCCTATGGTCAAGGTCACCGCGACTATCCACGCTGTACCGCTATAATCTCCACTCTGTCGACGTATATATGTCATGAAAAACTAAAGTTTAAAGTCAGTCTGTTTGTTGACAGGGTTTAAAAAACATGTCATTGAGAGATAGTGACGATATATACGTATACCTATCTTCTCTTGCAGGTGGTAGTTCATTTCCCAAAACACAACAACAGAATTTGAAAACAGAATCTTACCCATTCATTTAGACACCGGCAGGGATTATGAAGTCGGTCTGTGTAATATTTTATTCCCTAAATATTTCTACTGCATTACGGATCCAAATTCCAGTATATCATTCTATGGTCGGGTTAAGCAGTCAGACTTTGATATGTATGAATATAATATGTTTACCTATCTACCGGAAAGGAATATCATCTCCAATTTTACCGATAAGAACATACCGGCCATAACTAAGGCGATTAATGGACAGATAGTGAGAGAACTTCAAGCAATCTTGAATGACTCCTTTAAGATCTATTTCCCTTACTCGGATATCATTTATTATGACCACGACTTGGAGCGGGTCGTTGTGAATAACGCGATTGTCCCTCCTAATGACGATCGTATTTACAGTGATATAAGTATAAAATTTGCATCGCATATAGCTCGCATTCTGGGTTTCAATCCAAATTTTCGCTACACCGTCTACTTTCAAAGATCTGGCGATGTCATATCATCTTCCAGCGCGAGCGAAGCTTCCTCCTCATCTCCCATAAAATTATTCGCTCAATACGTACCGCGAGCTGATGCAGGGATGGATTATATGTACGTTTATACCGACATCATTTCCCCCACGCGATTTGGTAACCAACTAGTTAATATATTGGACGTCATACCACTCCCCGGCGACAGCACCAATAAAGGTACGAATTCAATTACGTATAAACCACTTTCTGTATCAACTATAGAGAGTGTGGCCATCAAAATTGCTAATCAAAGAGGCAAACCTATTCAGTTTGAAGATGAAGAAAACAGTGTTACTTGCGTGTTACATATAAGACCACGTTAACTTTGCGTCTCGGACGTAAAGTTTTGAAGAGAATCTATCAAGGTGGGATAATGGGTGGAGTGGAGGATAATGAAACAGGCAGGTGTTGCCTACTTCCGAGACAAGTCACGCGTCTCGCGACCATCTGCGCGGGAAGCTTCAGTGTTTCCCCGCGCGGTATGGCGGCCGGGACACAAGTGTTGACAATGTTATAGAAAAAAAAAAAAAAGAAAATGGGTGTTCACTGTGGAACAGCAGAGGCGCGGCTTTTATGTGAAGTGTGTGGGAGGTGGCGCACTAATCCATCCTGCCCCTCATGTGTGGAAGACCAGTGTGATTTATGCGAGCTTTGTGGACTTCTGTTTCCACATCCTCCACCAGAACACACCTGCGAAGTTGGGAATCCTGCTTCTTCTGGTAAGCATTATTACTTATTTTGGCGGGAATGTATAATAATAAAGATGAAATGACTGTCAATCTTTACAAGTTTGAGCTCTGAGCACATCTTCCTGTACAGGCTCACACTCGATTGAGGTTGAGCAGAACGGTGGCGTAGAAGACACACGTCGGCGGGCGTCGCAAGGCGACATCCCACGCGGAGGCGGGGGAAGAGGTGAGAAAAAAAAAAAAATACTACAAATAATAAACCAATAAATATGGTGCCGCCGCCACTACTAATATTCTTTTTTTTTAAGACTCGCCACGGCCAGGACCGAGTGGATTATCGGGGAACGTATTCAATTCTTCCGAGACTTCAAGTCCTTCACTACCTACACAAGGTAAATATCAATTCACTAATAATAATAATAATAATAATAATAGTAAAAATAATAATAATAATAATAATAAACTGTCGCTGCTACTTCTATTTTTCTTCCCAGACACGCCACAAGCGGAAGCAGGCCATGATGAGCGCAGCATGGCGGGAGAGTCGGCGGAAGCAGACCTTGATGAGCGCGGGATGTCGGAAGAACCGCGATTAATTGACTCGAGGGAAAATTTTATGAGGAGCTTCACCAGACATCAATATGACATACCTGATCATGTAAGCAGAGATCCACTCGGCCTACTTACCGAATACAGGGAGTTCTTTATACGGGAAATTAGATCATATTTCACGTCACACGGCTCGCCATTCCCCCCCACCCTGAATATATTTTCACACATTTCTCTGTTACTAGTTAAGTTCTCTACCTTAGGCGAGGATGAACATCGAGTCATTCATATTGCTTTTAGAGCACGACTGATCACCTATCAAGATGTGCCTGACCTTGTTGATTTATGGATCCATCAGCTGAACAGTCGGCTGGAAGGCCTTACCAGCGAAACTGAAGGATCTGGTTTTATCATTTCAAGAGTATAGAATTTTTTCATCAACTATTGCTTACACGTCGCATGTAGTGGCATAGGAGATTATGTTGCTTATCCTAGAGGCGTGTGAGGTGGGAATGAAATTTGCAATCCTGATGGCCGACATTCATCCTGTGTTATTCAGTGTTTGGCGGCTTTCAGACTTCATGCTCGAGGTGTACTTTGGAAAAGATTTCCAAAAATATTACGGAGACGGCATGGCGGAGAGAAATACGTCACGCGCTGAAAAGTAGAGAGTCCAGTGACTTGGGAGAACTTGAGTCAGTTAGAAAGGTTAAATCGCCTGTCTCTGGATGTTTATACACTGACCAAAAGCTGTGAGATATACTATTTAACATTATCAAGAAAAGGCTTGCGGAAGTATAAAACTGTAGCCTCACTCATTTTACTAGGCAGAAGACATATGACGCTCATTGAAGACGTGGAGAAGCTGCACCGGAAATTGACGAGAAGCTGTCCCACCCCAGAGGATCATCAGTTTTGCAAAATATGTTTCAGCTCAGTTCCCACGTCTGTCAGTTTGAGCGATCACGAGTGTCACTGCGACTTCACTCAAACTCTTCTCTTTCCAGGTGACGGCGAAAAAGTAAAATTCAAAAATTTTGCTTACACCTATCAGCCTGCCTACTTAGCATTTTTTGATTTTGAAACTATGAAAAAAACCTAAGGAGAATAGGAGTGTGATAGCTGTACATGACCCAATTGGATACTCGTATCTCATCATCAATAGGCATGGAGAAGTCGTGGAAAACAGAAGTTATTTCGGTGAAGATCCCGTGAGTAATTTTATTGATAGTCTATCCGAAGCTTGGCGATTCATCAAGGAAAGTGTAGTTAGCTATCCAATTAGCATGTCTGCGGAGGATGAAGTCCACTTCAAACGTCAGCGTCACTGCGAGCTCTGCCATCAACCCTTTAATGTGAAAACCCCACCTCATAAACATCACGACCACTCATTACCACAAATAATTACAAGGGGGCATTGTGCGCGCGATGCAACCTCCAGTGTCGTGACATGAGGAAATATCTCATCACTCTGGGACATAATATGAGCTTTGACGTCTCCTTAATCATAAAAGACCTTCACTTGCCAGAGTCGCACGTGGAAATCCTTGCCAAGTCAGAATCGCATTTATTGAAAGTAAGGATTAAGGAATTGCAGTTTCAGGACACACTTTCCATTATGAATGCCGGCCTCGGTCATCTCGCTCAGAGTCACGTGCAGGCGGGCTATAGCACGCGTTACGCCCAGGAAATGGTGAATTACCTCCCCGAGGATGTAAGGCGTGTAATTTGCACTCAAAAACAGTTTCTTTGTTATGAGTACATCACCGACCATGGCCGCTTAGAAGATCGACAATTGCCACCTCGCGAAGCATTTTATGACACGCTCAAGAGGAAGGCTCTGTCACCTGGAGAATATGAACACGCTCAAAGCGTGTGGAGTATGACATCCTGCCGCACTTTAGGCGATTACATAAGACTGTATTGTGAGATTGATGTGGGATTAAAAGCCGACACATATCTCAAATATACTCGTAGATCATACCTGCATGAATGTTATGGGCTGGACGTGGCACATTACGTGTCACTGTCTTCTTATGCTTATGACGCTTTTTTTAAAGTCGACAGGCGTTCACCTTGATCCACCTTACGACCCTAACATGTATCACCTGATCAAAAGAAATGTACGAGGAGGCTTTGTAACTTGCGTCAGGCCACACCTGCAGTCAAACCACGAACCCGACGGCGGACCCGGCACCTATGTGTTCTATCTGGACTATAATTCATGATATGCAAGCGTTATGTGTTCCCCCTTGCCTATGGGTGACATCAAAAAACTTTCTCAGTCAGAGATGGATGATTTTTTTTAAGTTGGCATCCAGAATCATGCGACAGATGGTGACGTCGGTTACTGGCTGCATTTGGACAGCTGTGACGTTTCCCCCGACATGGCTTGGATAACGGACGAGTTCCCTCTGTGCCTCGCACACATGACTATTACAGAAGATGACATCTCGCCATACAGTAAAAGACTGTTAGAAGCTGAGGGTCGTAAGCTGGGGAGGAAAAAATCGTAAACTCGTGGCCAGTCATAAGGGACTGAAAGATCATCTCATCAGTCTGGAATTGCTGCAACTTTTACTCTCACTTGGACTGGAAATACAATGTGTTCATGCTATATATAGCTTCAGACAGGCTCCATACCTGAAACCTTTCATAGAAAGGAACGTCACTCAGCGTAAAAATGAGACGTGCGTCAATAAAAATCGCATTTGCAAACTGATGTCAAACGCAGTTTATGGCAGATCCATGTTATCTGAAGTGAAGTATGGCCTCCAACAGAAATTAGTGACAAAAAGAAAGTCTTTCCTGAAGTATGCAAGAAATCCATCCTTTAAAAGGGTCCACCAATTAGGCGAGGACCGAGTCATATGTGTCAACAGTAAGAATACGTTTAAAATCAAGCAGCCAAATTACTTGGGATACCATATTTTAGAAGTGGCAAAGAAGTACATGTACAACTTTTGGTATCATGTCATCAAAGCTATTTATGGGGAGAGAGCTAAATTAGCTTATGAAGATACTGACAGTTTCATTGTCAGCCCGCACATACCTACAAACTTAAATGATGAACTGAAACATGGACCCATGGCAAATTTTCTTGACACCAGTAACTTTGCTTCAGATCACCCATGTTTTAATGGGGAGCGGAAGGGTTAACTAGGCTTGCTGAAATCTGAAACCGGATCCACGCTCATCAAAGAGGCGATTATATTAGAGCCAAAGATGTATCCCTGCTGTTGGAAGATGACAAGCAAGTATCTCGAGGTAAAGGCATTCCAAGTCACCTTCAGCAAAATATATTGCATCAACAGTATAGGGAAACACTTAATAATGTCGCATGTGGGATGGTGGATTGCTATAATATCAGGAATGTGAAAGGACAAATTTGTACCACTCGTATGCGAAAGCGTACGTTGTCACATTTTGACGACAAGCGCTTTCACGTCGATGGCTATACCTCAAGGGCATAGTATCACCCCGACAATGATCAGCGGGAAAGAGATGTGGAGAATGAGATGGAAGAGGAGGTGGCGGTGGATGTGGGGGAGGTGGAGGTGGATGAGGAAGAGGAGGAGGAGGAGGAGGAGGAAGAGGAGGAGGAAGAGGGGGAGTACGGGATAATGAGTGGTCTGTGGCGTGATCGGGAGAGACTTTCCGCGACATTATTCACATCATGATTAAGGGGTAGAGAAAGAGAGGACGCAGCTGCTAGCAGCTGCCCTTCATGTAATGTAAAAAAAAAAAAAACATTTGCACTGACCACGTAGGCTAAGGAAGAGGGGGAGGCGGAGGATGGGTTAATTAGTGGGTTGTGACGTGATCGGGAGTGACCTTCCATGACATTATTCACGTCATAATTAAGGAGTGAAGGGAGACCGCGGCTGCTAGCAGCTGCCATTCATGTAATGTAAGAACATTTGTTTTGAGTACGTGGTTAAGGAGGGGAATGAGGGGATTGTTCATGTACTGTAAGAACATTTGTACTGTCCACGTGGGATAAGGAGAATGAGGAGGAGGAGGTGGAAGAAGAGGAGGTAATGTAAGAACATTTGTACTTTGTAGGTTAAAGAGGGGGAGGAGGAGGTTGAGGAAGGGGTGTGGGTCGGAAGAGATCCACGTCATAATTAGAAGGCAGGGATGAGGATGCAGCTAGGAGGTTAGTTATGCTGTTACCTACATGACCATGTAAATAAAGGCTAAGCAATAAATACTGTAAACATATCGTAGCGTCTTTTAGTAACCCTCTGAACTTAACATGGACAAGTCATTTAACAAAGAGATGCTGAATCTCTTCAGATATCCTGCACGCATAATTATTGCAGGTTATACAAATTCCGGCAAAACACACCTCTGCAATAAAATTATAGAGAAATATCAGCATGGATTTAACAGAATTATCATTTACGGCGTCTCATCGCATTCGCTGCAGCAGAATTCCCCTTTTCAAGATAAGGTCGAAGTGCATGAGAAAATTATTGATCCCGTGATGGATGATGACAGCCCATACGCCGACCCGCAAACGCACACACTCCTGATATTAGATGACAATTTCCTCACGGTTGGCAATTCTCAAACGATAGCAGAGGCTTTCACCAAAGGGAGACATAAAAATTTGTCAGTTATAATGATAGCACAGAATGTCTTTTTCCCCGGAAAGTATGCTAGAACGATAACTTTAAATGCCTCACATTACATTTTTATGAAAAACAGAGATATATATCAAATTGAATGTCTGGGCAGGCAACTTTATGGAAAGGAGCGCGCCAAACACTTTGTGGAAATTTATAAAAATGTCGTGCTTAGACGAGATCACGGATATTTGTTGTGTGATTTATCCCCGAACGCACCCGAAGAAATTCAACTGCGCACGAATATCGTGGATGAGCCACCCTGTGAGAAAGACGAACTTTACCGGGATATGACGAATCCTGCGGCTTTAGGAGGTGTGCAAGCACCCTACAGAGAGGGGAAGAAAAGGGATAAGATTCTAACACTCCGCGATGTGAGGGCATTTCTGCAGGGCAACCGCACTTATACGCTTCACAAGCCGACGCTGAAACGTTTTCCGCGACGAAAAGTTCTCGCTCCTAAACCGTCCGTCATTTTAACTTGCGATTTGGCTGATTTTGCGAGGCTGCACAGACACAATGGCGGCGTCCGATACGTCATGTTTTGCCTGGACGTCTTCAGCAAGTACTTGAAAGTGGCAATGCTGACAAGTAAATCCGGACGCAGTAGCCTGCAAGCGCTGAAAAAAGTTTTAGAGTCGGGGAGTTTTACAGGCGTGTCGCGTCTTTTTACCGATCAGGGATCCGAATTTTATAATCAAACAGTGAAAAAATATCTAACTTTGAAAGGTATTACCTTGTATTCCAATTACTCGCATTAAACAAAGGCGAGTTTGGCAGAAAGGGTCATCCGAACCATAAAGACAAAAATATATAAATATCTCAAGCAGAACAATACACTGACGTATATTAACGTCTTGCCCACCCTAATAAACACATACAATCACACCCCACACTGCGATTTGGGTGGCAACCAACCAAACGCCAGCCCTGGTTCACCGATTCCGCGAGCTGTCACAAGTCAGGAGGCAATTTAAACGAATATATTTAAATCGGCCAAGGGGAAAGAAAGTTGTCAGTCATAAATTAGACGTGGGAGACATTGTACACTTGCAACGTGCTTCCCGAACGCAATTTAAATTCAATAAGGATTATACCGTCAACAATACCGAGGAGCTTTTTAAGATAAGTCGTGTGGATTACTCACATAAAATCCCTATTTATTACATAAGGGATTTGGCGGGGGAGGACGTAACCAGCGCTTTCTACAGGGAAGAATTAATCAAGTCCTCTCTTCCTTCACATTACCAGGTCGATATATTACGATCGAAGGTCAGGCGAGGTAAGAGAAAGCACTTCGTCCGCTGGCGTGGGTATCCAGATAAATTTGACAGCTGGATAGATGCAGACGACTTAGTAAGATATGGATGAGGAAAAACCATTCATATTGAAGTACAAGGATTTGGTTTTCCTCCTCTCGCACGTCACCCCTAAATTGCGGAAGCAGGTCTTGCAGAGTTTGAATAAGCGCGAAGTCAATTGCATTTCGGAAATATTCGCCAACTTTTTGAAGAAACGCCTGACGGACGACGATACCATCATTAACCGCCAGAAAAAATTCAAGAGTGATATTCGCACTGTAGCCTTGAAGAGGACGCCCGTGTACAAGAAGAAAGCCATTCTAATCTCCAAACGAGGTGGCAGAATATTGGCCGCATTACTCCCGATAGCCGTGTCGGCAATAACAAGTTTACTACAGAGATGAAAGAATATTGTTTAGTTCCCGTCTCAGTTGCCGAGAGGTGTAAGTTTAAACCGGCGGACAGCGCAACTCAGCACCGATTCACGTCAAAACAAGTCAAGAAAAAAAAAAAACTTCACTTCCGCCGCCGGCCACCGCCCTCCCCGACACAACCACCATGGCATTACCACCACGCGCGCCTGTCAATCCACCCTTGGATGATTTGATTCGAGTTGCTGTTCCTCCTTCCTTTAGAGAATATGGTTTATCTCTCTTGAAATTATTGGATGGTAAACCTGGGATTTCATGGGATGATCACAGTAACTTGCTTCCGCCATTTTCGGGGATAAGCGTGTTTGATCTCATACGAGTACTCGGTCACGGAAAGGGGAACGCGAAAAGACTTTCACCCGATAAGCGTCCATTATTATCACTGCTACTTCGCATGGCGCAACTCCCCGCGGATGCCATCAGAAATACGACTCAACGAAGTAAACTGATAAGCGGCGGCGTCGGTGACATCTGGGAAGCATATTAAATGAAAAGGCCCCCGTCTTACTCTGTAAACGAGTAAGTACATCAGTAATACATGAGAGCACGTGTTAGGCGGATCAGGGATGCAGGCCCACGGATGGATAATTGATAAGGGTTATGGTCAAAAAAAGGTTCGCCCCATCGTCCCACATCCCCTAATAGATAATATGTTCACTGCCTTCCATCCCTTCCCACCAACAAAGGAAAAAAAATAACACCTGCGTCAATTTGAATGAATAAATTCTACTACGCAAGAGGTGTAATATCGACCAATACGAGCGAATAAAGGTCCGCGATGTCACATTTCCCACTCACTCCCTTTACAGAGGGTTCAACGTGTGGATCAGCCCTCCAATTACTCGTCAAGATGAAGGTGGTCGAGGGCAAGCTGACCGATGGCATCTTCCGCGACCGCCGCTGTTATATCATTTACTCAGTAAATGCTGTCTCCACCGAACCGAGCGGGATTGCGCAGGATCTCAAAACGATTTACCCATACGAGAATACACATGCAGCTAGAAAGAGACTCTACTCGCTTCATCGGGCAACGGCAGACACGAGAGATGACCCAGGACGTATCATTATCCACGCACCTCTCGCAGGAAGCGTAAATCTCCCTCACCTGGTGGCCTGCGTGACTCAGTATGGTTGGGGCGAGGCCATCGCGGGTAACGAGAAGGAGCGACAGGCAATCGCGACGTCGAAGGATTTGCCTTACGTGGAAGGACTCAAGATGGATACAAGCGTGAACCGACGCCAACACTTCCAGAATTGCCTGAAAAAGATTGCCCTGCTAGCCATGGCGAACGCTGAAGTAGAGCAAATTATTATCCCGGAAGAACTGGGATGTAGAGGTCGCTGCCAGGATGAGTGGAGGAATAATTACCTGCCTATGGTGGAAGGGCTGGCGCAGCGACTTCAACCTTTTGGAGTTGAAACTATTCTGGTGAGGAAGTCTGAATAACTATATCATGTAAATTTTAAAATAAAGTTGATGTGTGTTTGACGAATCGAGTATAAATGTTATTATTTATTTTGATCATGGCGGGAGAAGAGCATTATCTGTATTTGACGAGTCTGGGCAACGCCAAAGACTGCGTATAAATCGCTCAGTAAAACTATTATCGATTCGATTGCGGGTCAATTCGTGGATCAAGTTGGCCAAGCCATTCACTTTGGGAGGGGTAAATCGATTACGCTCTTACTGCATATCAGACAGAAATAAATAGCCGGTGATTATGCTCGACGTCTTATTCATGACGTGACGTCCATCATGACGAGAGCGTTCACACCTCCCACTCAAGCGGAATATGACTTGCTTTTTACGCAAAGCAAAGGTGGAGGATTAGACGACATCCGGGTTTTTATTCCACCCCATTCAAGAAGAGTTGGCGGTCTATTTTCCGTTTTGAGTGGCTTTGGTAAAAGAGCAATTCCCTTTCTCATGCGCACTGTGGCACCTGAAGCGCTCCAAATGGGAAAAGGTTTATTAACAGATGTTTTAGAGGGGAAGCGACTTCACGAATCATTAAGAAATAGAGGTGTTGCAGCCGTGAAGGGCGTGGGTAAAAGGATAGTTCGAGGCAGACGAGTAATAAAAAAGAGGAAAGTTAGAGTCGGGAAAAAAAAAAAAAAGAGAAAACCACCAACCAGGCAACTGAAAACAATGACTTGCTATGAAGCAGATATCTTCAATATTTAGCTTAGTCGCAAAGATGACTCATTACGGGCCGGATGTGCAGGGTGCAGCGACCTCCATCCCCCTGAGCAATTATCTGACGGCCGTGAGTGAGAATTTCCCGCGGGTGAATCGCCTGCATACCATCGAATCGTCAGTCGCTGCAAGGAGAAAGTTGGACGTATTACCCGTTAATTTAGACGCTAATGCTAATAATCATGCGGGGATTAACGATCCTTACATTGAATTTAGACTGCCTGGTATTCCAAGGCAATTTTTGGATCTATCAACGGTGTCTCTAGAATTGCGAGTTAGCGTGGCGAAGGCAGACGGCGCACCACTAGACGATGACGATCACGTCGTTTTTAGTAATAGTTTGAATAATACGATGTTTAAGTCATGCGCTTGTTATTTTAACGAACAGCTTGTGGAGTTATCCTCTTTGTTCAACTATCACGCCTTCATTAAAATGCTTACAAAAATCCCTCAGGATAAAATTGACTCTATCAGTCGCGTCGCCTTCTACCACCGGAATTATGATGGATCAAAAGGCATAATCAATAAATTTGATGAAGACTATTTCACGAAGGGGAACAAAGACGAGAAACAAATCATAAAAGATTGTAAAACGCACGGCATTTTCATGACTGCGCCTTTGTTTTCGGATATATCAAGTCTGGACGCTTATCTGCTTGACTCTGTTGATGTGAGAATTCGATTAGAATTGGCTAACAAAACATGGATTCTTAATTCACACCAAGATGCCAGCAGTTTCAAATTTAAGCTCGAGATGGCTAAGTTATGGGTTGACCGCGTCACGTCACATCCACCCGCCTTAGAATCATTAAATAACTCCTTAACTCTAAATCCAATGCAATACACTTATAACAGAACACTCAATAAAACGTATGTGTTAGCCACCAATCAAACGTCTTTGATTGCCGAATTACCTTTCGCGCAAGTCATACCTCAAAATTTGACCATGGCAATAGTTGATATGGACAGCTTACAAGGCGTAATTGATAAGAATGGTTTATATTTTCAACACGCCGATCTGTCACATGTACATATCCCCGTTATAAATGTTATACATTATAAATGTTATACGAACGTCATAAATGGTCGCCCCATGAACGGGGCGACCATTTATAACGTTCGCCGCTCTTTCCCGCATCACGCGTCAAAATTGTTTTACACGACCCTTGAGTCACTAGGATTGGACACATGTAATTCCCTAACATTTGATGCTTTTAATAAAGATCGGACAGTATGTTTAACTTTGTGATGGAGGACGTGCACAATGCCATCCCTCTGGATAGATCAGGAAATCTAAGAATTAATCGGTCTTTTGCTAAGGAACGTTATCACAACCGCGTCATCATGTTTTTTGCCGACACTACTGGCGTCATAGAAATTGATCATTATCGTCACGTTCGCTGCATTGTCCGTGCATAAGCCGTCATGAATGCACATAAAATACAGGCCGGTCTAACAGGCATCTTGGGCGATTGAGTTTATTTTTTAGGCTGTCACGACCGTCGCCGTGTGACAGATCTGATAAATCTTATCAGAAAACAGGCGAAGCCATGAGTTTTCATTCTAAATACATTGAGTGACTCAAAGACCATGGGCCACTGGATTACTGTTTATCTTAATTTTCAAAGTCAGACCATAGGCTATTACGATAGCTATAACTTGCACCTCAAATACAATTCCGCTGTCTTACATCAATTTATGCAAACTTGTCCACATATGAAAATTAGCACATTAAATTATCGACTTCAGGGGTTGAATTCCCTCGTGTGTGGCATTTATTGCATGTTGTTTTGCCTTCTACTGAGTTGGCATACATTAAAACGTGCAATGTGCATTATTCACGCCACCTTCAAAAAGCATCAATATCTATATAATGACAAAAAAAAATACTCGTATGGCTTACGTAATATTTCGTAAAATGCCCCATTGCATGCCTACGTTTTGCCCAGCCGGCAACCGAGCGAGATGTCGTAACATCTGTAAAGCGGTAATAAGGTAGATTGGAGGGGGGGTGGGAAAGAGGGTCAATATGGGGTAATTGCTTACGGATAAGCGTCACTTCCCCATCACCTCTCAACCCAGTCGGATGTCGAAGCCTCATCTCCAAGAATGGAGCAAGCTGATAAACGTTTCATCTTGAGAACAGCGGGTGAGTACACCATTGCCTTGCATGCCATCTGGCATCTTCACCATTGTAAATTATATTAACGTTCTTTGCCAATGAATAAGAAGAGGGAGAGGGGGAAGGGAAAATAAAAACTTTTCCATTGTTCTCATCGGTTTTTATTTTTTGTCTGTTACAGAACGCATCTCTTTCCTCTTTGATATCTATCTGGGCGATGTTGGGGGTAAGCGAAGCCGTGCCGACCATGAGGATGTCAATGTGGAGAAAATGTCAGAACCTGCAAAGAAGAAATTGATCTTTAGCGATGATGACATGTCGCCGCTGCCGGTCAGTCAACCTCCTGATGCTCCATTAGGACAGGAGTCGCAACAGCAGCACCCACCACAGCAGTCAATGCCGCCACCTCAGGAGTCGCTGATGCTGCCTCCGGCCGAAACACAGCTGCGGCGGTCAGATGAGTCGGCAGTAGGCGGCAAAGAGGATCAGGAGGTGAAGAAGAAGTCACAGGAAAACAAAAAAAAAATATATATATATATTTCCCCTAACACGCCAGAGAATGACAGCACACCAAAACTCCCCGCTACTCGAGCCGCCCCTTGTAAGAAGCTGATTCCTAGAGTTATTAAAACTACGCACGTCATTGAGAGCGATGACGATGATTTCTTTGTCTTAAATTCGCAAATGTTTTGAATGAAAGAGATGTATTTGCCCTAATAAAGCAATGAGCTGTATTTGTCCTAATAAAAATAAAATGTCCCATTGACTCTGCATAACCTTTCTAATAATAATAATAGTAATAATAACAATAATAATAATAAGGCGACCATCCGGCATAAGTATTATGTCAGCCACGACACTGGTGGTCGGTGAAAGTGTGAGGTGGCCGCCACCCGCTCCGGTCATCACAGACGCTTCCTCCACGTAAAAAGGATGGGCAGGTAACGGGACTTCGTGGGGCAGTCGCAACGACCTTGACCATATGAGGGGGGGGTGTACTGAGATGACGGAGGGAACACGTGATGGCAAGTCTCGCCGCCCAAATCGTCCAGAATTCCCACGGGCGACTAGCGCGTGGCGTCCACGCGCTAGTCTATAGCCCTCAACTTCCCGTTCCCGCCCCCCCCCCCAAAAAAAAAAAAAAAAAAAAAAAAAAAGCCCGCATGGTGGCGTAAGGCCGCATTTTTTTTTTTTTTCTGTAGGAAGGATACTGGCCAAGGGTAACAAAAATCTAATAAAAAAAAAAATGCCCACTGAAATGCCAGTCCCATAAAAGGGTCAAAGCAGTGGTCAAAAATTGGTGGATAAGTGTGTTCAAACCTCCCTCTTGAAGGAATTCAAGTCATAGGAAGGTGGAAATACAGAAGAAGGCAGGGAGTTCCAGAGTTTACCAGAGAAAGGGATGAATGATTGAGAATACTGGTTAACTCTTGCGTTAGAGAGGTGGACAGAATAGGGGTGAGAGAAAGAAGAAAGTCTTGTGCAGCGAGGCCGCGGAAGGAGGGGAGGCATGCAGTTAGCAAGATCAGAAGAGCAGTTGGCATGAAAATAACGGTAGAAGACAGCTAGATATGCAACATTGCGGTGGTGAGAGAGGGGCTGAAGACAGTCAGTTAGAGGAGAGGAGTGGATGAGACGAAAAGCTTTTGATTCCACCCTGTCTAGAAGAGCAGTATGAGTGGAACCCCCCCAGACATGTGAAGCATACTCCATACATGGACGGATAAGGCCCTTGTACAGAGTTAGCAGCTGGGGGGGTGAGAAAAACTGGCGGAGACGTCTCAGAACACCTAACTTCATAGAAGCTGTTTTAGCTAGAGATGAGATGTGAGGTTTCCAGTTCAGATTATAAGTAAAGGACAGACCGAGGATGTTCAGTGTAGAAGAGGGGGACAGTTGAGTGTCATTGAAGAAGAGGGGATAGTTGTCTGGAAGATTGTGTCGAGTTGATATATGGAGGAATTGAGTTTTTGAGGCATTGAACAATACCAAGTTTGCTCTGCCCCAATCAGAAATTTTTGAAAGATCAGAAGCTGTGTTAAACCAAGGTTTAGAAGGTTTAGGACGAGAAAAAGAGTGAGGAATGTACGCCTCCATGCCAGACACTATCACCTCTGTTATGCGCTCAGCACACAAAGATGGGTCTCTGACATGGAAGCAGTAGTCACTCCAAGGAAAATCCCCCCAACTAGCAGAGGCAAAACGCCAGAGGCACCTTTGCTTAGGGGGATCCTGAGGAGGGATTGCAGTGATAGGACAAGATAAAGATATGAGATTGTGATCGGAGGAGCCCAATGGAGAAGAAAGGGTGACAGCATAAGCAGAAGGATTAGAGGTCAGGAAAAGGTCAAGAATGTTGGGCGTATCTCCAAGACGGTCAGGAATACGAGTAGAGTGTTGCACCAATTGCTCTAGGTCATTGAGGATAGCAAAGTTGTTTGCTAGTTCACCAGGATGGTCAGTGAGGGGAGAGGAAAGCCAAAGCTGGTGGTGAATATCAGAATGTGGTCAGGTGGTCAGGTGGTCAGAATATGCTCCACTTTGGAAGTTAAGTAGTCAAAGAATTTCTTATAGTCAGAGGAGTTAGGAGAGAGGTATACAGCACAGATAAATTTAGTATGAGAATGACTCTGTAGTCGTAGCCAGATGGTGGAAAACTCGGAAGATTCAAGAGCGTGGGCACGAGAGCAGGTTAAGTCATTGCACACATAAACGCAGCATCCAGCTTTGGATCGAAAATGAGGATAGAGAAAGTAGGAGGGAACAGAAAAGGGGCTACTGTCAGTTGCCTCAGACACCTGAGTTTCAGTGAGGAAAAGAAGATGAGGTTTGGAAGAGGAGAGGTGGTGTTCTACAGATTGAAAATTAGAATGTTGCAGAAGTTAATGAAGAAAACGTTGAGGGGGGTGTCAAGACACTTAGGGTCGTCGACAGAAAGGCAGTCCGACCTGGGGACATTTATGGTCCCCTCCCCAGATGGGGACTCCGAGGCTGGTGTAGGAGTCGCCATGATTTTAAAATTTTTGAGTGAAGGGTGTGTGTGTTATTAGGTGCTTGTAGTTTTGTGTGGAGGAAGAGAGTTGTCTTTAGAGGGCAGGCTGTGACTGCCCCCTTTTGTTGTGAGACACAAAGGGAAACGTTCAGTGAGGTCACAGCTGGGTTTAATGATAAGTTCACAGCACCCCCTGAACAGTGCCTTAGACCTCACTGGGAGTAATTATCGTTTCGGCAGGTGACTACTGCCTCCTCGCATGGAGCCTGGTGGCGTTACTTGCCACTTTCCTGACACGTTCAGGCCTTCCCCACCCCATTCACCTTCCGCCCGACCTTGACCATCTAGTGGCGACGACCTTGGAATGAACTGAGCTGTTGGAGGGAACACGTGACTGAAAGGGCGACTTCCATGGCAATGCCGTCAGAGTCCCCTAACCACGCGTGTGTGGTGGGCGGCTTCCACGCCTGGCCGCCAGTCCACCCCCCCTCTTCATTCAGTTATTTTCCACCACCATCATTTAGTCATTCCATCGTCGCCGAAGGATAAGGACACACACCCCCACCTCTCCGTCAGTGCCGCCGTCACCGTCCCGCTCCCCCCTGGTGTCATCGTCGTGAATCACCCCCCTCCCCTTCCCAACCCCTACTAATTTACAGCCTGGGTCTCCATCCTGAAATGGACTGCCACTGAAGTCTACGGAAAATTGCTGCCAGGGTTCCCCATTTGCAACTTGATCAGGTCCCCATTCGCAATGTGGCATGCCATCAGAGTCGCTCCTGGGGTGGGGGTGGGATCCCCATCCTCCCCCCTCCCCCACTCCCCTCCCCCATCCCCCAACACCCTATTTACAGCAAGGGTCTCCATCCTGAAATGGATCGCCACTCCGGGTAATTGCCATGGGGGTTGTCTATCCTGAAATGGCTTTGCCACCCAGGTCCCCATGCAGGTTAGGCGACCTCCATGGCAATTTCCCAACTACTGGTAACACTTGGAGTGGTGCTAGGTCATGGAATAGAAGGACTGTTCGCTAGATAATATTTATATATATATATATATATATATATATATATATATATATATATATATATATATATATATATATATATATATATATATATATATATATATATATATATATATATATATATATATATATATATATATATATATATATATATATATATATATATATATATATATATATATATATATATATATATATATATATGAATATGGAAAGGCAGATATGTATTAATCATATGAAACCATAATTGTATATTCACAAAAAGTAGTAAGCAACAAGTAATTGTATTGAAAAACGATAGCATGCTGATTTCCCTTTTTGCAAAGTACAATGACATGTGATAAAAAGTGTAAAATGGTATCGCGAGGAGAGGAGTAGCCTTTCAAAATAATAAAGAGATAAGGTTGAAGGTGTCTTAAAAGGTAACGTAAGCGTGAGTTCGTAAGCGAGAATTGTCTGTGTTACAGTACTTAAGAGTGAGAGAGAGAGAGAGAGAGAGAGAGAGAGAGAGAGAGAGAGAGAGAGAGAGAGAGAGAGAGAGAGAGAGAGAGAGAGAGAGAGAGAGAAGGAAATTTTATAGTAAAGAAAGAAAATAGATGAAATGAGGTGCCCCCATTTCCTGAGGGCAAGGAAGTCAATCAATAACAAACAAGCGCTGTTAGCCGTGGATTGCAGGAACGATATTTATCAGGATGGTGTTTAAAAGTCGCTACGGTGTTGCAGTCCATCACGTCTCGAGGAAACCCATTCCATAGATTTACTACTCGATGGAAAAGTATTTTTTGATTCTTGAGAATTGAAGGATTTCTCAACAATTTTGCAATCGTTTCCTCGCTTGTAATTTAAAGAGCCTATCGTGAAATATCTACTGCAGTCAATGTTATCAACACCTCTGATGATTTTAAACACCTGTATTAAGTCGCCTCTTAGTCTTCTTTGTGTTAATGGGTAAGATTTAATTCTTTAAGACGCTCTTCGTATAATTTGTTACTCTACGCTGAACTCTTTCTAATTTATCAATGTCTTTCTGGTAGTAGGGGCAAGTAGTAGGGAAATTGCCATGGGAGTCGCCATTCCTAAAATGGCAACTCCCATGGCAATTTTCCGGAGGCCTCAGTGGCAATCCATTTTAGGATGGCGACCCTGGCTGTAAATTAACAGAAGGGGGATGATGGGGGGGTCATTCACGACGGCGTCACCAGGGGTCATGTTCAGGGCGAGGGGGACGGCGACGACGGTGCTGACGGGAGAGGTAGGGGCGTGTATCCTTATCCTTCGGCGGTTATGGAATGGCTAAATGAATCAATGATGGTGGGTGGAAAATAATTGAAAGGAAATGGGGGGGGTGGGAGGGGAATGAACACATCAAGCGAGGCAGGCGGCTGGGTTCGCTGACTGCTAGACGTGGGAGTAGCCATCACACGCGTGGTTTGGGAGACCCTCTCGGCCTGCCATCACGATCGCCCTTTCACTCACGTGGATCCTGGACAGCCAAGGTGGTTTGAGCCTTACCATCACGCGTTCCCTCCGACATCTCAGTACATTCCAAGGTCCTGCCACTTCCCAATGGCCAAGGTTGTCGCAACTATCCAGGTTTGCAGAGTCAATGGGACATTTTATTTTTATTAGGGCAAAAACAGCTCAATGATTTATTAGGACAAATACATCTCATTCATTCAAAACATTTGCGAATTGAATGCGAAGAGATCATCGTCATCGCTGTGAATGACGGGCGTAGTTTTAATAACTCTAGGAATCACCTTCTTACAAGGAGCGGGTGGAGCATTGGAGAGTTTTGGTGTGCTGACATCCTCTGGCGTGTTAGGGGGCATATAATATATATATATATATATATATATATATATATATATATATATATATATATATATATATATATATGTTGGGCGTATCTCCAAGACGGTCAGGAATACGAGTAGGGTGTTGCACCAATTGCTCTAGGTCATGGAGGATAGCAAAGTTGTAGGCTAGTTCACCAGGATGGTCAGTGAAGGGAGAGGAAAACCAAAGCTGGTAGCGAACATTGAAGTCTCCAAGAATGGAGATCCAAGATCCAAGAATGATCCAAGATCCAGGAATGGAGATCTCTGCAAAAGGGATGTGGGTCAGAATGTGCTCCACTTTGGAAGTTAAGTAGTCAAAAAATTTCTTATAGTAAGAGGAGTTAGGTGAGAGGTATACAGTCGCTCTACGATGTTGTTTCCGCAGCATTTCAGCTTGCGACGTAGTGAGGCGATCGTGAATGAGCTTATGAGTGAACTGAAAATCACGGACACGTCATTTGACGTAGTCATCAATGTTGTAGACAGGACGCGCTGCGCTGTGGAGAAATTCATATAGAGGACACTTGTTGTTACCAAACAGCACGGAATGTGGAGACTCATCGATGGTGGAGTGGATTGCTGAGTTGATAGAGCAGGCTATCTGAGGAAGCTATTCGTCCCAGGAGTGCTTTGCTTCTGTTACATCAAGGATACGTTTATTGCAATGCTCTACTTTCCTGTTTGAATTGGGTGAGTGAGGAACATTGTTACATTTGTTGATAAGAAATTCTTTGCAAATCTCCTGTAAGACGGAGTTAATGAATTCAGCGCCATTGTCATATAAGATGACACGAGGAGAGGTATAAGGACAAATTATTTTGTCGATGATCGCGCGACTAACAGAAGTAGCAGTTTTCTCCTTGAGAGCAACGAGACTGGTGAAACAAGTGAAACTATCCCCACAAACTAGAAAGTACTGATAACCGTTATTTGTATGTGGAAATTTAAGCAGATCAACAGAGACTGAATACCAAGGAGCGGAAGCGATGGGATATGAAAACGCTGGACTCTCGTTTGCGAGTGAGGTATGATGTGAAGCACACTGAGAACATAGCTCACAGTGCTGAAAGATATCTTTCCTCATAGTCGGCCAGAAATGTGATCATTTCGCCTGCTCGAGGCATCTGTCCCGACCTGGATGTCCTGCGTGAGGTGAGTCATGAACGTGGTGTAGTATGATATTCACTAGTGACCAAGGTATCACGGGCTGAAATAAACGCTCACTAGAATCGTCAGTAGAGACATCACTCGACTTATATGAGAAATCGTCTTGCATGAAAAACTTATCAACACTCACTTGTAACTTAGGAAGATTTGTCTCATCACCAGATTCCAGGTAATAAGCAACACTAAAACACAATGCGTCTGAACGTTGATGTTTCCTTATTTCATCCAATGTTGGCATGGCAGGATATTTTGTCATGACGGAGATAATAACAACATTGCGTGATAGTGCATCTACCACTGAGTTTGCCTTACCAGGAATATATGCAAAGTAGGATTAAATTCCTGAATCATGAGATGCCAACGAGCAAATTAGCCTGTGAAGTTGTTGCCTTTAAAGGTCTCTGTGACAGCAAAATGATCAGTGTAGACATGAATCTTATAGCTCAAGATGAGTTCACGGAAATGACGTAACGCCCAGATCACAGCGAGACTTTCACGCTTTGTGACGTCATAATTTTGGTCTGCCTTGTTGGGAAGTCTGCTAGCGTAAGCTAATACGCGATATTTACCGAGTGAATCTTTCTGCATGAGAACAGCACCGATTCCAAAGCCGGAAGCGTCAGTGTATAAGATGAAACCTTTCTCGAAATTTGCAAAAGCAAGAACTGGTGCTTGACACAAGGCAGTTTTGAGAAGATCAAAGGCATCTTCTTCCTTTTCAGACCAGATGAATGCAACTTTTTTTTTTTTTGAGCAAATGAGTGAAAGATTGAGCGATAAGGCTGAAATTTTGATGATCTGGCGATAGAATCCAACAAGACCGATGAATTGCCTGATCTGATCGATATTACAAGGAACAGGGGAATTTTTCACAGTATTTACCTTGTGATCTAAAGTGTGAATTCCATCTCTGTCGACTTTGTGACCAAGGAATTTGACTTGATGTTTGAGAAACGAGCATTTGCTGAGTTTGATCTTTAAACCAACAGCTTGAAAGCATGACAGAACGAGAGACCGTGTGAAAATTATCCAGTAAAGACTTTGATGCAATGATAACGTCATCAAGGAAGCAGAACACACTTTTACCAATGAGACATGAGAGAACAGAGTTCATCAATCTCTGAAACGTTAGAGGCGAGTTAAGTAGACCTTTGGCCATGCGTTTCAACATAAATTGACCAAAGGAGGTAGTGAAAGCAGTATATGGCCGGGAAGTTTCCTCTAATTCGACTTGAAAGAATCTTGAACGTAAGTCTAGGGTAGAAAATACCGCATTTGAATCTCCGAGAGACTGAAAAAGGCCACCTGATCTCGGCAAAAGATAACGGTCAGGAATGGTAGATGCGTTGAATTTCCTGAAATTGACAACGGCACGCCAATCGTCTAGTTTCTTTGAAAAGAGTAAGGTAGCATTATGAGATGAACAGGCAGGTTTCACGACACTCAGAAGTAACATACCTAGCACAGCTTCATTAAACAGAAAACGACGACTGTGTGGCATCCTATAGCTCGGGGTGTAAGATGGTCTGGACCAAGGGGTCAGATGAATAGCGTGAGTGATAACGTCTGTGTGGCCCAGAGGTTCACCAGGGAGAGAGGCAACGTTCCTAAAAGTATTTAGGAAAGCGAGTAATTCATGTTGAGATTCTGGGAAATCAAGTAAAGATATGTGATCATTCGTGATAGGCGGGAGAGAAGACATGTCATGGCTGTCAGATGCATATACATTATTGAAAGAAGAAGAGAGTAAATCATCCAAGATTATAACTTTCTCAGAGTAAGGCAAGGCTTCTCCGAGTAGCGCACCAGCTTTGAGCTTGACAGGCGTAGATGTGATTCAGCCCAATTTTACAGAAACTGTTTTCATCGATGGTGGTAAGAACAGATTCCAACTTTTGCATGGAGATTGTTGTGCATAACAGATGATATCAGTTTCTGATACAGCAGTTTTAACCTTATCGTTTACAATATATAAAGCACATTCAGATAACGTTACTGGATCTGCTAGTAAAATGTGTTTAAAAAGAGTTACACCGTGGTCTGACTGGGAAGTTGATTGAGAATAAGGCTATGAGACAGGCAAATTAGGTGACATAACACAAGAGTCCAGTGAAGATAACACCTGATTGCTAGTAGAAGGAAGAGTTGCAATAGATGTCACTACGCCAGGAGGAGAGGAACCATCAGAGGGAAGAAAAGTAAGAAAATAAGTATCCCCTTGAAAGATTTTATTGATGGCAGGGAAAAAAAAAAAAAACTGATGTAATATTTCCACATGGGATTGAAGCCTATGAGAAGATCAGCATTGAAAGATATATCAGACACAACATAAAAAACAATCACATATGTCTGGTTCCTGGAGTGATAAGGACAGTGATAAGAGTACTTTCCCGTGAGGTAGGATAATTTTCCCAGATATACCATTTAGACTGACATCAGGAGATAATGTAGTGATGAGATCCTGAGAAGTGGGAGAGAGTTTCTGAAATACATCCATTTTGATAATGTTTACAGCAGCATCCGTGTCAAGAAAGCTTTGTGTGATACAGTGACATGTAACATCAGTGATAATACCATTGAATAATCTAGCATATTGAATGTTAATTGAAGTGCTGAGTTTGGAGGATGTGTGAAGCACACATTGTGTTTTGTACGATGTTTAGGCACATAGTAAGGAGAAGACTTCAGGATAGGCAATATTATGGTGGATTGGTCAGAGAAGGGCGCGAAGATTTTTCTTATGGTGTGCGTAGAGTCTGTGGATTTGCGTGATAATGCCTGCAGTCTTGTAAGAAGTGGCCTACCCTTTTATGGAAAGAACAGAATGCTTCAGGAGTGAAGAAGTGTCTTCCTGAACTATGGAGAACAACTCTGCACTGTGCAAGAACATGACCTGGCACCTTGCACCGGTTGCAGGTGACATTTCTTGGTCTTGATTTCGATCGAGTGTACTTATAGCGAGATGAAGGGGATGTGCGTCTAATGTAACGTCCACAAGAAGGAGAAGGAGAACTGAAGGGTGGGTGATGGGGAGAGGGGGGGGTGAGTCAGGTGAGGAAGTAACAAGAGCTTGAAGAGGTTCAGAGGTGGGAAGAGGACACTTATCAGAAATGATTTTGCAGATATCATATATATAATCTGATTTGTGGAATTCGACGTCACTTGCGACCTGGAAATTGGGAGCATCGAGGAAGGAAGTAAACAAGATGTAAGCTATAAGCCTTTTTAACCCATCTGATGATAGTGAGCCATTTGTAAACCAATTTAAGTCTTGTTGCTGAGTAATCAGTTCTGAGCTGAGAGAGGAAGCAATGAGTGGCTCCAAGCTTGGAATGACTTTGGAAATGATTTCTGAGATGAGTGGTGAAGTCAGCAAAGGTGGTGAGTGAAACAAATCTGTCTGACTTCACCAACAGGTCAGCGAGACTCGAAGGCTCGTGACAGATGCGGGATTTTAAGATGGAGATTTTTTCTTATCAGATGTGGCTGCACATCGAGTGCATTCCTCCTCAATTCTTTGAATAAATTGATGAACAGTTTCTGTGCCAGTACCAGAAAAATTAGGAAGGTGATGAGATTCATGTATGAAGGTGATGTGAGGAGTAGCAGTGGTTTCATTGAACATTGTGTCATGTAATGAAGGAGAGAGTACAGACTGTGAGTTTATGAGCGATGTAAAGTGCACAGACAATTAAGACACCGAAATATAAAAACACATAATACACAGCACACAATATAACACAGAACAATACACACAGCCAACAATAATAACAATGAAAGACAGAAGGATATGATATAAACACTGATAGGCAGACAGACAGACAGACAGACAGACGGCAGGAGACGGATAGGCAGACATATAGACAGACAGACAGACGGGCAGGTAGATAAATAAACAGATAGACATTACTTAATAACAGAAGAAGGAAGAGTGGGAAACAATAATAATTTAGGTAGGATTTATATTCAAATGTTGGCCAGGAAGTGACAGCGGATGACCAAATAAAAGGCACGATGACGAAAGTTCTTGAATGGGTGACTGATTTGGATGCGAGACGAAATCGTAACGTGACGACTGATTACACACTCTCTCTCTAGCCGAAGTGCTAGAGAGAGAGCCGCAAGGCTGACGGTGATGGAGCAGAACTGAGTGAGAGACAAAGACTGACTGCTCGTGACTCGGTGAGTGCCCAACTGTGTCTCTGACTTGGACTCAACTCGAAATCCGAATAACTGACTCGTTACATGCGGTCTGTATTTATCTGAGCTTAGACTGGAAGCGGGTGTGAAATGTGTGAAATAAGCCCTTGTACAGAGTTAACATCAGGAGGGTGAGAAAAATTTGCAGAGACTTCTCAGAACGCCTAACTTCATAGAAGCTGTTTTAGAGATGAAATGTGAAGTTTCCGGTACAGATTATAAGTAAACGACAGACCGAGGATGTTCAGTGCAGAAGATGGGGACAGTTGAGTGTCACTGAAGATGAGGGGATAGTTATCGGGAAGGTTGTGTTGAGTTGATAGATAGAGGAATTGAGTTTTTGAGGTATTGAACAATACCAAGTTTCCTCTGCTTCAATTAGAGATTTTAGAAAGATCAGAAGTCATGTGTTCTGTTACTTCATTGTGTGAAATGTTTCCTTCCTGAAGGGTTGGACGTGTATGAAAAGACGTAGAAAAGTGCAGAGAGGTATCATCAGCGTAGGAGTGGACAGGACAAGAAGTTTGGTTTAGAAGTTCATTGATGAATAATAAGAAGAGAGTTGGTGACAGGACAGAACCCTGAGGAGCATCACTGTTAATAGACTTAGGAGAAGAACAGCGACCGTTTACAACAGCAGCAATAGAACGATCAAAAAGGAATCTTCTGATGAAGTTACAGAGAGGAGGATAGAAGCCGTAGGAGGATAATATGGAAATCAAAACTTTGTGCCAGACTCTATCAAAATCTTTTGATGTATCCAAGGCAACAGCAAAAGTTTCTCCAAAATCTCTAAAAGAGGATGACCAAGACTCAGTAGGGAAAGCCAGAAGATCACCAGTACAGCGGCCTTGACAGAACCCACACTGGCGATCAGATAGAAGGTTGTGAAGTGATAGATATTTAAGAATCTTCCAGTTGAGGATAGATTAAAAACCTTAGATGACTAGGAAATTAAAACAATACGACAGAAGTTTGAGGGATTAGAACGGTCACATTTTTTAGGAACAGGCTGAATGTAGACAAACTTCCAGCAAGAATAAAAGGTAGATGTTGACAGACATAGCTGAAAGAGTTTGACTAGGCAAGGTGCAAGCACGGAGTCACAGTTTCGGAGAACAATAGGAGGGACTTCATCAGGTACATAAGCCTTCCGAAGGTTTAAGACAGCGAGAACATAACAAAAATAAATAAATAAATAAATATTGCGAGGAATTTTAATAGGTAGCATGAAATAGTTAGAGGATGGAGGAGCGGGAGGAACAAGCCCAGAATCATCCAAGGTAGAGTCTTTAGCAAAGGTTTGAGCGAAGAGTTCAGTTATAGAGATAGATATGATAACAGTGGTGCCATCTGATTGAAATAAAGGAGGGAAAGAAGGATAGGCAAAATTAATGGAGATATTTTCGGCTAGATGGCAGAAGTCACGAGGGGAGTTAGATCTTAAAAGATTTTGTCACTTTCTGTTAATGAAGAAGTTTTTGGCTAGTTGGAAAACAGACTTGGCATGGTTCCGGATAGAAATATAAAGTGCATGAGATTATGGTAATGGAAGGCTTAAGTACCTTTTGTGGACTACCTCTCTATCAGGTACAGCACGAGAACAAACTGTGCTAAACCACGGTTTGAAAGGTTTAGGTCGATAAAAAGACTGAGGAATGTACGCCTCCATGCCAGACATAATCACCTCTGTCATGCGCTCGACACACAAAGACGGGTCTCTGATACGGAACCAGTAGTCATTCCAAGGAAAATCAACAAAATACCTCCTCAGGTCCCCCTAACTAGCAGAGTAGCAGAGGCAAAACACCAGAGGCACCTTCACTAAGGGGGATCCTAAGAAGGGATTGGAGCGATGGGAGAAAATACAGATATGGAGCTTAACGGAGAAAAGAGGTTGAAAGCATAAGCATAAGGAAAAGGTCAAGAATGTTAGGCGTATCTCCACGACGGTCAGGAATACGAGTAGTGTGTTGCACCAATTGCTCTAGGTTGTGGACGATAGCAAAGTTGAAGGCTAGTTCACCAGGATGGTCAGAGAAAAGCCAAAAGCTGGTGGTGAATATTAAAGTCTTCAAGAATGCAGATCTATGCAAAAGGGAAGAGTCAGGGATGGTCAGGAGAAAAGCCAAAAGCTGGTGGTGAATATTAAAGTCTTCAAGAATGCAGATCTATGCAAAAGGGAAGAGAGTCAGAATGTGCTTCACTTTATAAGTCAAGTAATCAAAGAATTTCTTATAGTCAGAGGAGTTAGGTGGGAGGTATACAGCACAGATCAATTTAGTTTGAGAGTAAGTTTGAGTTTGAGTTTGAGGTTAAGTCGTTGCGCACATAAACGCAATATCCAGCTTTGGATTGAAAATGAGGATAGAGAATGTAGGAGGGAACAGAAATCAAGACACTTATATATATATATATATATATATATATATATATATATATATATATATATATATATATATATATATATATATATATATATATATATATATATATATATATATATATATATATATATATATATATGACAGAGAGAGAGAGAGAGAGAGAGAGAGAGAGAGAGAGAATTTTCACATAATTTTTACACATGCCCTAACCACCAAACAGTACTCTTCTGGTGAAATGTTTTAAATTCATAAAAAAATAAACTCCTTATATGATTTTCAGAATGTAACTGATTTGGTTTGAAAATTCCACTTCTTAACTCTAAAATAGTGATGGATTGCGCAGCTGAATATTGTACGAAGCGTCTAAGACTCTACATATTGATATAATTTTCGCAATTTGTTGTATACTCACCAGCCTCGTGCGCAGCACAGCTCGCGAGGTTTAAAAGCGCCCGGCTACTTGTACCGTGTTGCATACAGTCGCCTGATTTGCTGGCACGCCTACACCTCCTGGATGGTACATGTAAGGATTGACATAACACTTGTTAGAGTGTATATAAGTCTGTATGTGTGTTACAGCTGTCATATTTCTTTAAAATTTTAACTTCAATAGTAATATTGCCAGAGATTTAATTTATCGTTTTCCTTAATGGCATATATTGTCAAAAACGTCCAGACACACAAACACACACACATGATATATATATATATATATATATATATATATATATATATATATATATATATATATATATATATATATATATATATATATATATATATATATATATATATATATATATATATATATATATATATATATATATATATATATATATATATATATATATATATATATATATATATATATATATATATATATATATATATATATATATATATATATATATATATATATATATATATATATATATATATATATATATATATATATATATATATATATATATATATATATATATATATATACGTGTGTGTGTGTGTGTGTGGTTTGAAACAAAATAAAGGTATAAAGCTATAGACAAACATTGTATGTTTTCGCATGTGGTTTGGTGAGGACTGAAAAAGAGAAGCGGTGTGGGAACTGGATTAGTTAAGAATCCGAACCCAAAAGCTCCGACCAAAGATTATAAGAGATATAATTGTGATGAAGACAGTTGGTTATTTAATTCAGGTTTCAGGTGTTTAAGGTAATTAGCCTCTAATATTTTGGTGTGTCTATGTGCGTCAGCTTTATGCAATATACTAAAATCCTCCTCCGAAAACAGATGATCATGTGTGTGGCAATGTGTTCTTGTTGCTGAAAAAGATGGTCGAGTTAACTGCTTGTGTGTATGTATTGAAGTACCTTTATGTTCACTGATTCTATGTAATAGATTCCTCTTGCTACCTCCAATATAGTGAGTTTTGCAACTCGATCAAGTAAATTCATAAATGATGTTGGAGAAAATAAAAAATACGAAGGACGAAAAGAATACATAAAAATATACTATACCTATATAACTATCTACTTATTAAGCAAAATATCTACTCATATATATATATATATATATATATATATATATATATATATATATATATATATATATATATATATATATATATATATATATATATATATATATATATATATATACAAATTTCTCTTCTCGGATAGTGATTCCCGTCTTGTCCCGTCTTCCTTTAAACGTGATTTCTCATAATCACTATGACTCATTCTCTCACCCTTCGTTTCGCTGCGCATTTCGTAGGTTGCTTCCACATCCATTTTGACACTACCCCTAGTCATTTTGAATAGCTTAACTCAGATTCTACTACTAGTAAGTACATATTTTTTTATTTTCATCTCTCCTTTATTGGGGGAGTTGTAGGATCCAGACCTAAGAAAAAAATGTTTTTGTTTTTTTTCCTTCTTTTATGGTTTTTTGCATTTTTTCTGCATTTTTTCCCGTTTTTTTCCCGTTTTGATAGAAAAAAAAATATATAATTTATTTAATGAGGTCTTCCGTCATAAAATTACATGGTTTCACCCGCCGTGAGACATGTATGATATTTTTTTTTTCCTTTTTTCCCATATTTTTTTTTTATATACCCGTTTCTTTTGTTTCCTATGAAAATTTACGGTTCTCTCTCTGCGTATAACATTAAAGAAAAGGATTTTTTTAGATCTAACTATATTTCTTGGATTTATAAACGAAAATAAAAAAATATAATTATTTATATTTTTTTTTTTCGTAAATCAAGCAAATAATCAATGTATCTGCATCAAATGTCATTTGCACTAATATTTTACTTATTTTGTTTTTTACTTAGAAATATGGCGAAATATAACAAAATTCTTTCCCTCCTTTCCCCCCTCTGGTAATTAAGCGTGAAATCATGAATCGCTTTAGGCCTATGTACAAAACCGAGTGGATTAACTAAATGAAACTATGTCTGCTTTCTTCAACATATATATATATATATATATATATATATATATATATATATATATATATATATATATATATATATATATATATATATATATATATATATATATATATATATATATATATATATATATATATATATATATATCATGTGATTTTCAAGTCCCTAGCTGCAATAGCTAAATTATAGTTACCCCTTAAATCTCGTTCCGGGTTTGATATCTCAAAATGGCGGATTTTGGCATATAAAAATCTCCTCCGTTGTTATTCCTGCTACACATATATGGACTATTGCAGATTATGAAACTATGATAAGCGAACAAAGTCTGCTATCGAAATTTTTCTTTGGAGTTTTCGATTTTGATTTTTGACAAATATTTGAAAGTCAATTTTTTTTTACTTTATCAACAAATTATTATTTTTTTTTTTTTTGTATTATTGTACAAGAAAAAAACGATAGCAGACATTGTTCTCCTATTCTTCCTGATTGAAAATCTTCTTGAATGAAAGAAATTGGTCTAAAAATAAGGGAGGAGATATGAGTTGAACATGAGCAATTTAACATAGGATTCAACAATTCCCCCCCCCCCCGCTTTTATGCTAACGCCTTCACTTTTATTGTGTCTCAGCTCACTAAAAACCTTCACTTCCTCCTCACAACCTCTGTCTTCTATATAGTACTCGTAAGTCGAAGCGTAACGTGCACTTCCGCATTTTGAGGATAATTCTGTCAATAACCATGTTTCAAACGCTGGGTTTCATTCTTATCCTCCTTATCGTTCCTCCGGACAGCGTCCTCCTCCTCCTCTTTCTCTGCCCGTTCGACCCATCATTTTCTTGTCCTACAAAAGACGAGGCCATCTCCGGGATCGCAAAGCTAAATTCTGCTACCAGGCTCCTGCTCAGTACATACCCTGAGAAACACTTGTAGTTGCTTATATTCCATAATCATTCCATTGATTCTCTGATCAATTGCTGTGTTTACTGTCTACATTTTCTTTTTACATTTGACAGTTAATATGCACAAAAGATGAGGATGTAAATCTTAAAGAAACTTATTAGTTTTTCATTTTATAATTTCTAGAATATATTTTGTACAAAGGTAATAAACTCTTTGTGGACTTACTGTCGACTGACCTCAAAGTGAAACTGCTTGTTGTGGTGGATTTCATCTCGTCAACTCCTTTTTCTGTAATTTGTTGTCGTTAACTTCTCTGTCTCCACCACAAGGTTACATCTCTTGTTCTAGTCTATCCTTGTTTTCATACCTATTATTATTCTCGCCCCAAATTCATAAAGATTGTTAGAATTAAGCTTAGACTTCTACTTAAAGTTGTGCTTATTTTAAGATCGTGCTTAAATTTTTACTAAAAGCTAAGTACAGAACCAGTAGAATATGAAATGATGAAGTCCATAACAGAAAAATCTTACACATCTTAATTTCGAGTAATTCGTTGAACGTTTTTTACTTTTTTTTCTGGCAATAAATAATGAAAACAAATAAATCTCAATAATAATTTGTGTTCTGTTTTGTTAGGATTTGTGTGATTTTGGTCTTTTTACAAGTACGTAAATTAGATCTGATTAGGCGCGATTGTTTTGAAAACAATAAGAAAATTCAGCACGACACTTGGACTATGCAACTGCAATCCCTTCCTGTCCTTTTTCTTTAGTATGGAAAAGATAACGACCCATAAGACCGAAAAGGAGAATTGAGGAAACACAGCTGAATTGATGACGAGACTTTTCTCCTCGTCCAATTAGTATATGAGGAAAGAAGTAGCCTGAAGGCTAATCTAGTTCTTCATTCACTCAGTGACGTAAAAACGCCGCATGGTCATCAGTTACCAAGTAGGTAAATGAGACACACGGCAGAAACAGGACAAAGGATAGGTCAAGGTCCTCACTAGTGCAGAGTTGAATTTTCCCATTGGTTACATAACGCAGTGTAGTTATTACTTTCATTTATAGCGTCAATGCATGATTACTTCTTTTAGGGCCGTTCAAGGTCGAATAATACTTGACGTGTCAGGCTCGGCCTTATTGATTCAGCGTCTCATCGACGCTAGTAAAAGCACACTGTCGCTAAGGTCCACTGCACATGAGTGACTGTAACGCGACAAAGCGACGCCACAGTGTCATTTTTTGTAGCGTCTCGGTAGCAATGCTTAGTTGCGACGCTGAGTCGCTAGCATATGAGCAGGCACTACTGGCATGATGTAATCCTACATCATGGACTCGATGAGAAAGCTACTTTTCCTATTCTTCTGCGGCGTCGTCGTCGTCGGCAATAGCGACGAATATTATTGTGGATGTATCCTATATCTTTATAGAAGTTGTTGCTGTATCCAGTGGTTCTTGTGTCCCATATCACTAGTGACTTCTCCATTTCCATTATGAGACGATTTATATCACGATATGTAATGGTAGAGTTCCGCAAAGAAAATTGTGAAGTGAAGGAGAGAGGGTTAAGGACTAACAAGCACCTTCTAGTAGGGCGACGTGGCTCCTGTGAAAGGGCTCCAAGCCACCCGGTCGGGTCACTTGTTGCGATAATCTTTGCCTGCTCACCATATTGATATTGAATTTCAATTGAAACCAATAGAAAGCCACTTCCCCGCAACAGTGTGGTGTCGTTAAGTAGCGCTACAGAGTCGTTCGTGTATAAGGACCCGTTTTAATTTACATATATATATATATATATATATATATATATATATATATATATATATATATATATATATATATATATATATATATATATATATATATATATATATATATATATATATATATATATATATATATATATATATATATATATATATATATATATATATATATATATATATATATATATATATATATATATATATATATATATATAAGCCTTCTATCACCAGAATCTCATGCACTTTATATTTCTGCCCAGAACCATGCTAAGTCTGTTCTCCAACTAGTCAAAAACTCCTTCATTAAGAGAAAATGTCAGAACCTTTCAAGATCTAACTCCCCTCGTGATTTCTGGCATGTAACCAAAAATATCTCCAATAATTTTGCTTCTTCTTCTTTTCCTCTTCTATTTCAACCAGATGACACCACTGCTATCACATCTATTTCTAAAGCTGAACTCTTCGCTCAAACCATTGCTAAAAACTCTACCTTGGACGATTCTGGGTTTGTACCTCCCTCTCCTCCACCCTCTGACTACTACAAGCCACGTATTAAAATTTTTCGCAATGATGTTTTCCATGCCCTCTCTGGCCTAAACCCTCTGAAGGCTTATGGTCCTGATGATGTCCCTCCTATTGTTCTCCGAAACTGTGCCTCCGTGCTTGCACCTTGCCTAGACAAACTCTTTCAGCTCTGTCTGTCAACATCTACCTTTCCTTCTTGCTGGAAGTTTGCATACATTCAACCTGTTCCTAAAAAGGGTGACCGTTCTAATCCCTCAAACTACCGTCCTATTGCTTTAATTTCCTTCCTATCTAAAGTTTTCGAATGTATCCTCAATAGGAAGATTTTTAAATATCTATCACTTCACAACCTTCTATCTGATTGCCAGTATGGGTTCCGTCAAGGCCGCTCTACTGGTGATCTTCTGGCTTTCCTTATTGAGTCTTGGTCATCCTCTTTTAGAGATTTTGGTTAAACTTTTGTTGTTGCCTTGGACATATCAAAAGCTTTTGATAGAGTCTGGCACAAAGCTTTGATTTCCAAACTACCCTCCTACGGTTTCTACCCTTCTCTCTGTAACATCATCTCAAGTTTCCTTTCTGACCGTTCTATTGCTGCTATGGTGGACGGTCACTGTTTTTCTCCTAAATCTATTAACAGTGGTATTCCTCAGGGTTCTGTCCTGTCACCCACATTCTTCTTATTATTCATTAAAGATCTTCTAAACCAAACTTCTTGTCCTATCCACTCCTACGCTGATGATACCACCCTGCACTTTTCCACGTCGTTTCATAGACGTCCAACCCTTCAGGAGGTAAACATATCACGCAGGGAAGCCACAGAACGCTTGACTTCTGATCTTTCTAAAATTTCTGATTGGGGCAGAGCAAACTTGGTATTGTTCAATGCCTCAAAAACTCAATTCCTCCATCTATCAACTCGACACAACCTTCCAGACAACTATGCCCTCTTCTTCAATGACACTCAACTGTCCCCCTCTTCTACACTGAACATCCTCAGTCTGTCCTTTACTTATAATCTGAACTGGAAACTTCACATCTTATCTCTAGCTAAAACAGCTTCTATGAAGTTAGGTGTTCTGAGATGTCTCTGCCAGTTTTTCTCACCCCAACCCCCCCAGCTGCTATCTCTGTACAAAGGCCTTATCCGTCCATGTATGGAGTATGCTTCACATGTCTGGAGAGGTTCCACTCATATTGCTCTTCTAGACAGGGTGGAATCAAAAGTTTTTCGTCTCATCAACTCCTCTCCTCTAACTGACTGTCTTCAGCCTCTCTCTCACCGCTGCAATGTTGCATATCTAGCTGTCTTCCACCGCAATTTTCATGCTAACTGCTCTTCTGATCTTGCTAACTGCATGCCTCTCCTCCTTCTGCGGCCTCGCTGCACAAGACTTTCTTCTTTCTTTCACCCCTATTCTGTCCACCTCTCTAACGCAAGAGTTAACCAGTATTCTCAATCATTCATCCCTTTCTCTGGTAAACTCTGGAACTTCCTGCCTGCTTCTGTATTTCCACCTTCCTATGACTTGAATTCCTTCAAGAGGGAGGCTTCAAGACACTTATCCACCAATTTTTGACCACTGCTTTGACCCTTTTATGGGACTGGCATTTCGGTGGGTATTTTCTTATTAGATTTTTTGTTGCCCTTGGCCAGTGTCCTTCCTACATAAAAAAAAAAAAAAAAAAAAAATATATATATATATATATATATATATATATATATATATATATATATATATATATATATATATATATATATATATATATATATATATATATATATATATATATATATATATATATATATATATATATATATATATATATATATATATATATATATATATATATATATATATATATATATATTTATAATATTTCTGCTCGGAACGATGCCAAGTCTGTTCTCCACCTAGCTAAAAACTCCAACTAGCTAAAAAAATATCAAAATCTTTCAAGATTTAACTCCCCTCGTGATTTCTAGTGGCATCTAGCCCAAAATATCTCCAATAACTTTGCTTCTTTTTCTTTCCTTCCTTTATTTCAACCAGATGGCACCATTGCTATCACATCTATCTGTAAAGCTCAACTCTTCTCTCAAACCTTTGCTAAAAAATCTACCTTGGATGATTCAGGACTTGTTCCTCCCGCTCCTCCACACTCTGACTACTTCATGCTATCAATTAAAATTCTTCACAGTGAAGTTTCCCATGCCCTCACTAACCTTAATCCTCGGAAGGCTTATGGACCTGATGGGGTCCCTCCTATTGTTTTCTACAACTGTGCCTCCGGGCTTGCACCTTGCCTAGTCAAACTCTTTCAACTCTGTCAAGATCTACCTTTCCTTCTTGCTGGAAGCCTACATTCAGTCTGTTCCTAAAAGGAGTGACCGTTCTAATCCCTCTATCATTTTTTTTTTATCTATCCTCAATAGGAAGATTCTTAAACATAAATCACTTCGCAACCTTCTATCTGATTGCCAGTATGGGGTTTCCTCGAGGCCGCTCTACTGGTGATCTGGCTTTCCTTATTGAGTCTTGGTCATCCTCGTTTAGAGATTTTAGTGAATCTTTTGTTGTTGCCTTGGATACATCAAAAGCTTTTGATAGAGGCTGTCACAAAGCTTTGATTTCCAAACTACCCTCGTATGGCTTCTATCTGTCTCTCTGCAACTTCATCTCCGAAGTTTCCTTTCTGACCGTTATATTGCTACTGTGGTAGACGGTCACTGTTCTTCTAAATCTATTAACAGTGGTGTTCCTCAGGGTTCTGTCCTGTCACCCACTCTCTTCTTATTATTCATAAATGACCTTATAAACCAAACTTACTGTCTTATTCACTCCTACACTGATGATACCACCCTGCAGTTTTTCACGTCTTTTTCATAGACGTCTAACCCTTCATGAAGTAAACATTTCACGCAGGGAAACCACAGAATGCCTGACTTCTGATCTTTCTAAAATTTCTGATTGGGGCAGAGCAAACTTGGTATTGTTCAATGCCTCAAAAATTCAATTCCTACATCTATCAACTCGACACCACCTCCGAGACAATTATCCCCTCTTCTTCAATGACACTCAACTGCCCCCTTCTTCTACACTGAACATCCTCAGTATGTTCTTTACTTATAATCTAAACTGGAAACTTCACATATAATCTTTAGCTAAAACAGCTTTTATGATGTTAAGTGTTCTGTGACGTCTCCGCAAGTTTTTCTCACCCCCTCAGCTGCTAACTTTGTACAAGGGCCATATCCGTCCAATGAAGGAGTATGCTTCACATGTCTGGTGAGATGTGGGGACTTCCACTCATACCGCTCTTCTAGACAGGGTGGAATCAAAAGTTTTTCGTCTCATCAACCCCTCTCCTCTAAGTGACTGTCTTCAGCTTCTCTCTCATCGCCGCAATGTTTCATCTCTAGCTATCTTCGACCGCTATTTTCATGCTAACTACTCTTCCGATCTTGCTAACTGCATGCGTCTCTTCGTTCCACGGCCTCGCTCCACAAGACTTTTTTTCCTTCTTACCCTATTCCTTCTTACCCTTACTCTTTTTATCCTACTCCTTCTTACCCCTATTCTGTCCAGCTTTCTAATGCAAGAGTTAACCAGTATCCAGTATCATTAAATCAGTATCATTCATCCCTTTCTCTGGTAAACTCTAGAACTCCCTGCTTGCTTTTGCATGTCCACCTTACTATGACTTGAATTCCTTCAAGAGGGAAAGACACTTATCTTTCAATTTTTGACAATCGCCTTGGACCCTGTTATGGGAGTGGCATCTTTTTTTCTTTTATTGGATTTTTTTTGCCCTTGACCGGTGTCCCTCCTACATAATATATATATATATATATATATATATATATATATATATATATATATATATATATATATATATATATATATATATATATATATATATATATATATATATATATATATATATATATATATATATATATATATATATATATATATATATATATAATCACTTATCCCAAAAATGCTTTCATGAGGTGAATTACATGATGTATAGTATTTGACTTTTTCTTCTATAAATGGCATTTGAAGCAATGGAAAATGAATATTATGGTGCAATATGTTTTGATAGAGTTTCCAATGAAAGATTAGTAACTCATGGAATTGACGCTTAATTTTTCTTATAATTAATTATTTAATGTTTTCACTGTACAGAGAAATGGGCAATATAAATGAAGAGTAATAAAAAACAATCAGATAAGTTTATTAATGAAGTTCTTTTTTTAAGTCCATTGCTTTTTCATATTATACATAAAAAAATCTTCATTATTGGATTGGTAGAACCATCAGTAAATTTGCTGATGACACCAAAGTGCAAAAGATCAATACGGCCACAAACATAACATATGTACCTAGAGAAAATGTTAAAGTGGACACAAGAATCTAAAATGCATTTCAACATAAATAAATTAAGTATTGCCGACATAAACATAGCTTACATTTAATAAAGAATGACGATTCAAGGAGTTGAAAACTTACATTACCTAAGATATGTTAAAACACCTTAACATCCATTCATTTGAAAGACGTACATACGGTTATGATGAAAGCATTTAGATCGGTTAAGACATTGAATAAAGCAAATATAAATATTTTTTTTTGTCAAGGATTTTATACAAGTTAAAATCGTTATATGAAAAAAATAAAATAAAATAAAAGGATATAGGCAGAAACTGGTTCGCAGGTAATGTTGTGGATGGATGGCCAACTTAGTAAGAACGTAGGACATGTAAAGCCATTAATTATGTGGTATCAAGAGAAGGCTGAATGAATTCATGGATGAGGGTGGCCGATAATAATTGCGAACTCTTAAGGAGCTGCCTTGCGTAGATCAGCAGTCATTTAGCAGTCTTCTAAATATATTTTGCTATGCTTTGACTTTTGGAACACCATGCATAGCCCTATCCTCATTTATTAAGAACTAGAAAGACTCACAGTAACATGAACTTGCACGCGCGAACACACACACACACACACACACACACACACACACACACACACACACACACACAGATATATATATATATATATATATATATATATATATATATATATATATATATATATATATATATATATATATATATATATATATATATATATATATATATATATATATATATATATATATATATATATATATATATATATATATATATATATATATATATATATATATATATATATATATATATATATATATATATAGCCGAACGTAAACCAGAAGCTCTCTCAGGAATGAATAGAAAAGCAGCTTCCTAAGTCAGAGTTAAAGTTTGTAGATATTAAAACTGTGGTTACTTGTTCAGCCTCAAGTCAAGAGTTAAATTCTATGAATTATTTCCTAACAGATAAAGCATATAGATCTTAAGAGTATACCAGTAAGCCACGTGCAAGGTAAAACATCATCATGATATAACCAATAATAATATATATACATATATATATATATATATATATATATATATATATATATATATATATATATATATATATATATATATATATATATATATATATATATATATATATATATATATCATTGAATGTGATAGCTAGTTGAGCATTTATTATTTTTTTTAAAGATATTTTCCTTATATCTTATGATTGTCTTATATTTTTTTTTAATTGGCTGTATGACTTCGCCGAAGCTAGTCATTTTCGCTAGATCGCGATTTCGGGTCCTTGACCCTTCTTCAGTAGCGAAGGTCTATCCGTGTTGAGGGTGTCGGAGAGAATGGCTCAACGAACGAACGAACGAATTGGGGATAGGAAAGTTGGATGAAAGAAGAATTTGAGAGAGAGAAGTGTGTTAAAGTTGGAAGTGGAAGTACAGTTTGAGATGATAGATGACGGGCAGTCCGTCTTGCTACTTAGTTAATTTTCTCCTATTGGCGCCGCCGGGCGTGACTCAGCCAGAGTCTCCGTCTCAGGTAGACCCCTCACAGTGCCTCTATACCAGTATGGTTATGGAAGTGCTTCCATCTGACACTGTGACTCAGGGTGCAGCCGCTAACTCTCGACCTCTCTCCGCTGCCGGGTGTTTGCAAACAGAGCCGGTGACCACCACCCCTTACCGGGGTGGGGGTTGTTCTACGGTGAGCCTCCTGCTCTTCCTAACCGCACGAGTCAACACCCCCACCCCGACAACTCAGGGCGCGGAGCAGAGGTAGAGGAGTACAGGGAAGAGACTTTTAAACATCGATTGGCCTCGATTTGTGTCATGGAAGTGATTTTGTATGTTTCTAGTGTGAATTATATAGTTTTTATGTTTTTGTTTTATGTTTTATGTATATGCTGTGTATATTGGGAGTGGATTGATTTTATTAAGATATGTGATTGGCCTTTTAAACCAGTTGTGGTCTCTTGTTTGCTCGTGGTCTGTAGTTGCGTTTTTGTAGTGTGTGTCATCTAGTATTTCTTCTAGTTTGTGTTTGATTTGGTTGCCTCGTTTATGTAGTGTGAGGTTGATAGGTAATAAGTTTGCTTGTGAGTGTAATTCCTCTGTTTTTGTATATGGGTATTTTTCATTGTATGTGAATCTTAGGGCCTTGTTTTGGATTCTTTGTAGGGATAGCATTTGTGAGTTTGATATTGCATTGAGTGTGTATGTGGGGTAAGTTAGGATGGGGAGGACACATGCTTTTATCAAGTGTAGTTTTATGTTGCTGTCTAGTTTGTCAAAGCGTTTAGTTATTTTAAGTGCAAGAGTAGCTTTTTTGGAGATGTTTGAGATGTGTTTTGTATAGCCTTGAGTTCCTATTTTCAGTCCTAGTATGGAGGCTTTGTTTGCATATGGAATATTTTCTCCATCTATGGTGACAGGTGTTGTCTTTTTTATGGCAATGGGGAGGAGAGTGAATTTTGATGTATTAGTTTTTATCTTCCATTTGTTTTCGTAATTGCTTATGTGTTTTATTTATCTTTCAATCTTTCTTGCTAACATGTGTCTTGATTTACCTGGTTGGATGATTATTTGTGTTATATCATCCGCATACTGTATGTTGATTCCGTTTGTTAGTGGAGGGGGAATGTCATATGTATATATTGTATAAAGTGTGGGGGAGAGGCTGCTTCCTTGAGGGACACCACTATGGAGCTGGAATCTCGGGCCATCGTAATTTTTGAGAGAGATGGAGGCAGTTCTGTTGTCGAGGAAACTATTGAGGAGTTTTGCAAGTATAGTAGGTGTTTGTATTTGTAGTATTTTGTATTTTAAGCCGTTTAACCATACTTTATCAAACGCTTTTGAAACGTCTCTAAGGACTACACAGCATTGTTTTTTGTCTGCTATTGCTTTTGATATTGTTTCTGTTATTGTTGCAAGGGCTGTATCTGTAGATCTGTTTTTGCGAAAGCCGTGCTGTGTTGATGGAAGAATATTGTTGGATTCTAGAAAAGTACGGAGTCTAGTGTTTATTATTTTTTCATATATTTTGCTTGGTACCTCTAGTAACGATATGGGGCGAAAGTTGTTAGGGTCAGTGGTTGGTTTGTCTGGCTTAGGAATTAATTTTATTTGTGCGTGTTTGAAGGTTTTTGGGAAGTATCCCATGGAGAGAGAGACGTTAAGTAGCTTTGTGTATATATCTAGTACTTCGTTAGGGAGATTTGCTAATATAGTTTTGTTTATTTTAGTGTGTCCTGGGGTGTTGTTTTTTAGCTGTTTTATTGTATTTTTAATGTCTTGTAGTGTGATGGGAGATATGTATTCATTATTTATATTAAGATTGGCTGGGTCTGCATGTTGGTAAGGAAGTGTAAGTATTCTATTGTTGTTTATATATTCGTATACTGTTTGGTCGTTCTCTTGATCAAAAGTCAACTTCTCTTCTGGACTTATTTTAAAAACATTGCTCCATATTTCTCTAAAAATAGTTTCTTTTTGGTTTTCTTCGTAGATTTTGGTGTTTTCATGTATTAAGTATGGTGTTTGTCTTGTTTTGTTGCCTTTCAGCTGCTTTATATTTTGCCAGAATTTCTGTGGGTTTTTATGTAGATGATTTAGTTTCTTTATTTTATTTTCCCAGTTCTTGTTACTTTGTTGCTTGCATTCTGTTACTATTGCTTGCCTAATAGTTTTGTATGTGATGTATTTAGTGTAGGTCCAGCCTGCTATCATGCTGTTTTCTATAAGTTGCTGAGCCCACCACTGTAACTCTTTAGTTTTAGGGGTAACTAATGATTTTTGTACTGTTTTATGTTTTGTAATTGGTATGTGTTCTTCCATGGTTGATGTTATTGCTGTTGTCCATTCTTTTAATGAGTTTTCAAGTGTTTGTTGGTCCATATAAGGGTCTACATTGATATTTCTTGTTTTGTGTTGTGTTGTGATCTTGAATTCTTCCCAGTTTGTCTTTTTGAGTGAATATGTGGGTGACGTTTCTATCTTTACCGGCTTTGCAGTGATTTTTATTATAATGGGTAAGTGATCAGATGAGGTTGTAGGTCCAGTTTGTATGTCTATGTTATGGTATGTTTTGTTGTTAGTTAGTATTATGTCTGGTGTTGATCTGGAGTTGTGAGATATAAACGTGGGGAAATCTGGTCCTATATGAGTGAGTTTGTTGATGTTTATGAGCATCATCAGGGCTTTTCCTACTGTGTTTTCCTTTTTATTATCTATTTGTGGATGGTGTGCATTTAAATCTCCTATTATGTAAGTAGGGTAGTTTTGTGAAGCAATTCTGTGAAAATCTGTGATAGGGAGGTAAGGTCTTCTTGGGGGTAAATATGTGGTTGCTATGTTGATGGGTCCTGTGTTTGTTTCTATTGTAATTTGTAAGATATCAGTATCGAAATCGTCTGTTACTTTGTGTTTGATATTTTGTTTTATTAAGATTGCCGATCCGTCATGCATTTCTTCACTGGAGTTGATGAGGTAGGTGGTGTAATTGTGTAGTTTTATGTTTTCTGTTGTTTTTAAGCCGTGGCTATTAATTAGGATAATGTGTGGATCAATTTGAGAGTAAGTTGCTATTAGTGTTTGTTTGTTGGTGTTCCAGTGAGCGACGTTGTGCTGTACTATGTTAATGTTTTCTAAAGTTTTGTGTATGTTGAATGTATATGATGGTGTGCCTATTGGCTATTTTTTCTTGCTACTTTATGTTTTGGTGGGGTCAACTCACTGGGCAAGCCATTTCGTATTTTATTATATTTTTGGTCATCTGTGACCCTGAACCAGTTGTCAAGGTTTATTTCGTTGTTTATGAGGCTTTTCCATACCTCTTCCTCTGATATGTTTTTAGCTGTAAATCTCCATTTATATGTTGCTGCTTCTATTCCCTCTTCTATTTCCTTCAGGCTTAATTCTTTTCCCATTGGCCAGCCCCTGCTTTTCTTTGCAATTATTATCAATCCCAGATCTGTTCCTTTTATTTTTTTCGAGTTCTGGCATTTGTTCTTCAGGATCTACGAATTCTTGTGTGTCTTCCATTGTAATGTTTGTGTCTGTGTTGTATATGTCTTTAGTCTGCGGGAGCGTGTTTGCTTGTGTGATGTTTGTGTTTTGGATGTGTGGGGACGTGCTTGCCTGTTTGGTGCTTGTGTTTTGTGTGTTTCCTTGCTGTTGTTGTGTATGAGGTTGTGTGTTGGAGTTGTTGCTGTTGGTCATCATTGTGAGAATCTGCTTAGATGGCGGGTTTGGTGGAAGATTTATTTTTGGGAGGTTGTTAAGTGTTAGTGCTCTGTTGAACTCATCATTGTAAGTCCCTGGGTTTACAGCATTTATCATATGTGCGTGAAGCATACATGAGGTAATCTTGGCACATGTGTCCCTGTCGAATGGTTGCTGTGTGGGTGCGCTGTAGGTGTTAAAATTAACTGTCTGGCTGTATGTTTTGTTTGAGTTAGTTGGTGTTTGCTTTCTTTTTTGTTCTATGACTTCCTTCCTTTTCTTACACTTGAAGGCCAGAGTTCTGTGAGGTTCGTTGCAATTGATGCATTTTTTTGTGGTGTTGTGGCATGTTCTCCATGTGTGCCCTGTCTCGGCACATTCTGAACATATTTCGTATGTTTTTGGTTTATCACATTTGTTGGTAGGATGATTCTCAATAGCGTAACATCTCATGCAGGTGAGGATGGGAATAAATTCTTCTATTTTTATGTTATAGTGAGGAATGCTCATATTAAATGCTAGCAGCCCTGTTTCAGTTGCTTTTCTTGCTGAGGTGGAGCTGTTCAGAGTAATTTTTATCATCTTTGTTCTGGGGATTTTAAATACATTGTCAATTCCTTCGTTAAGGAAGTTGTTTTCGTTCAAGAGCTCGGCAGTAATGTCTTTTTCGGATTTTGAGTAGATGTGGTCGTCAGTGTTGAACAAGAGAATGGTTCTTTTTGCCTTGATTTCTGGTGGTAGAACAGGCGAAAATTCTTCCTCCTTCAAGAGACTGATGGTGTTTGGCGAGAAGATGTTGTCTGTGTCTTCATCCGTTCTAGTAATGACGGCGAAGGAGTCTGTGGTTGGTATGATCCGTGTGGCATAGATCAGTTTCTCCGAGAGTAGCCTTAGTAGTTTTAGCTTGTTCTTTGCAGAGGGGTCTGGGTGTTTGATCTTTACTCTTGGCATTTTTCTTCTTCAGGAGTCTTATGCTGAGAGCATCGAGTGGTGGTGATGCACAGTAAAAGTAATAAAAGTAAAAACCTTCTAAGACCTACAAAGGGCCAAAGGCCGACACACAAACACAGCTAAAGATAGTTTATGGAAGAAGCCTGCCTATGCGCCCCAGTTTGACGGTCCAGCTGCTAACAACCGACGTAACCGTCCTGAGGCACAACCTATCCCTAACAAGAGTGTTTGCCCGACCAATCCAAAAGGCTTAAGGCAGCCCTCTGAGGGCCCCCCTTGTGCAAGCCGCAGGGTTCACCTTGACCTTCTGGACGGACGCTAAGGGCGAAAATGAAATACAGTACTAGAGAAAAAGATGCCTGGGCGGGACTCAATAAAGAATCCCCGATACACAGGTCTTGGGAGACTTGCCAAGGTGGAAGTTTCCCTGGTGTGCAAAGCTGGCACGAGTATGGCTGGTAGACACGTAGACTGCGTTGGAAGATCAGTCACCTCCTGCACTGGGGGCTCGCTATCCAGCAAGGTTACTCAACCCTGGGGCCAGAGCAACCAAGCACGGGGCGAACCAGGCGAGTGCTTCGAGAGAACGTGGTCTACAATGTCTGCTGCTCGTCTGTTCGTGTTGAGGAGAGGCAGGTATGTCTTCTCGTCTCGTCTGTCTGTCTGCCCTGTCTTCTCTGTCTTCTCTTCTTTCTGCCTGTGTCTGTCTGTCTCTGACTGGCTCAAGCTGATTGCGGGGGTGTATTTATACCGGTAGGCTTGTCACCCCGCTGCGCGTCCTGGTCTCTGATTGGCTGACGGCTGTCGCGGGCTGTGCTGGGCTGCTATCCAAGCTGGGTCTTCGCGCGCTTGGTAATGCTTGTAGGTCTTCGAATTGTTGATTTAATGTAGGGTTTGTCTCCTTTATATATAGTGCTTCTAAGATGGGGAGACACCTGGTGTCTGGGCATGTAGTTAGGATCTCCGTTTTATCTACTAGCATTCCTCTTGTGATGTTTATGTTATGCTTCTCCTTCAGATGTTTCTTGGGTGCTCCTGTTGCGAGGTGGAAAGTTAGTCGTTGGGAGAGTCTTGTCGTCATGCCAACATAGGTGGAGGGAAGACTTCACAGTTTCCTTGGTTACACGTAAACCTATATATGACATGTGACTTCTGAAGGCTCTCTTTCTCTTTTGAGGGGTTATTTTTTAGAAGAAGATGGCTGGTTTTCTTGGTGTTGTAATAAATTATCAGTTTAACTTGTTTGTCAGGTTTGTGTTAACATAATCTCTGCAATCTACACTGCCAACGCACCGTCGCAACCAAGACCACCTAACGAGGATGAAGAAAAAATGGCACGAGTTAGAATAAAAAATAAAAGTACAAATAGCAAAGAAAAAAAAATAAAACTCTTGGAAATACTATGCTCCAACCATATCCATACCACCAAAGTCTTCGATGCAACTGAAGGCTACGTCATACTCCCTGTTAGCGAGGAGCATGCTGAGAAACTCTTTACCAAAGGGATAAAATCAAAGCTAGAGGAAAGCGGATTTAACCCCATACTGCCACCACAACTGAGAGCAAAGAAAAGTATAATAGTTACACGCATAGATTAATTGATTGCTGAGGAAATCATTAAGGAAAATGGATGGATGGGTGATGAGTGTATGGAGTCAGTCATAAAGTTTCCAAACTCAAATACAATAAAGATAACTTTCATCCAGACAACAACTGCAAAAAAATGTACAGAACACGGCATCCTGGCATTCAACCTAAGTATACCAACCAGAGATCTTCATATTGAAACATACATTCCTATCATCACCTGCATGAGCTGCTATGCATTAGAAAAACACAATACCAGGGAATGTAACAAAGAGAAAGGGTATAAAATTTGTTCAGAGTGTGGAAAGCAGGATCATACTTGGCAACAGTGCCAAGAAACTCAAAAGAAATGCATAAATTGTGATGTGAACCACAGTACCCTTGCAATGAAATGCCCAAAAAGAAAAGAAATATTGAAGAACAAAAGAAAAGCTGAGAGAGAGAAGACGTCAACAACATACGCAAGTATCACAAACACCAACAATCAGATCACTGTCCCACTACACGCACAATATACCATACCAGAAATAACCAAAGAAGAGATGCTAAAAATACAAACTTGCATCCTACATGCACACTACAAAAATATTGAAAAGCCAGGAACATACCAAGAAGTTCTTAATACAACTTTAAAATTAAATGGCCTTCCAGGAATAAAGATCCCTGTATCCCCAGATTCAAGCAAAATCATAGAAAAAACCTCCACTGTAGCCAGAGATCACCAACCAAACACAAGTAACAAAATTCATGAGACAACAATTAATGAGACCCTAGAAGAACTTGAACAAGAATTGCTCCCGAACTTTGAAGTAAAAAACATTGGCCTAGAGCTACATGTGAGCGAAGACAGAGGCTGGCCAAAAGGCAACTTCACAATAACAGATCTACTAGAAGGAATTGATTCGGGGAAATACAAATTTACATTTACATCAAAGGAATCAAGTGATAAAGAAGTATTAGACATGATAAGAAGCGGAAGAATAATATTGAAAGGATGTTGGAGGACAGTTGATAAAGGACAATTTAGAAAGATAAGACCAAGGCTAGTTATAGAAAGATCACCTATAGAGGTACGAGACCCACGCATTAGGAAAACAAGGAATAATGAATAACAGCATACACTCAATAACCATACTACAGCACAATGTAATGCACTGGAAAACTAATAAGCAGTCAGTAACGTTAAATATACTTAATGTCAAACGTGATATAGCACTCTTGAACAGCCATGGCCTTAAAAGCAATGAGTCATTAAAATTACCAGGATATATAATATACAGAACTAACACGACTGAAGAGGCAAATGATGGAAGTGCAATAGCAATAAAAAATACAATACAACACAAATTTTATGATTATTTTCTCACAGATGTACTAGCAGTAGAAATAGATACTACATTAGGACCAATAATAATAGCCACCATGTATCTGCCACCCAGAAGACCATATCTCCCATATCCAGATATATACAATTTAATGAACAACAATATTCCAATATACATATTAGGAGATCTTAATGCATCACACACTCACTTTGGAAACAGTAGTAGCAACACAGTGGGGCGAAGCCTTGTTCAATTAATTAACACTGGAAACTTGACACACCTTGGTCCACATTACCCAACATTTATACGACAGGGTGCAGCCACCAACCCAGACAAAATTTTAGCAAACAAACATCACTTCCTAAATACCTATAGTGAACCAGGCAATGTTACTAGCTCAGACCACGTTCCAATAATTTTTAAAATTTCCACAACAGCAATATTAAAGAAACAAGAGGAGACATATAACTTTAAAAAAGCTAACTGGGATCACTTTAAAGAATCACTAACCAACAAAATTACGCTTAAAAGCCTACAAGGTTCTACTACAAGACAAATAGAGGGCGAGGCTCAAAACTGGCTTAATACCGTTAAAAATGCAATGGAGGAAAGTATTTCTAAGAGCAAAGGTAAAATATATGAGCTAAAAATCACTCCCCAAATAAAAAACCTACAAGAAAAATACCAGACACTCAAAAAGGATGCACAAAGATATGGCTGGACGTACATAAGTTATAGGAGATACACACAAATAAGGCTGGAACTAAGAGAAAGATATAAAGAAGAGTATAACAAAAAATGGGAAGATCAAATAAAAAAAATTATTAATTCATGCAAGGACACAAAGTCATTCTGGAATAAAATCAACAAACTAAGAGGCATGCATTCACAACAAATTACATATCTGGAAGACAATAATGGAAGAAAATATCACTCATGCAGAAAAATGTGATATTATGAAAAGAACTTGGGAGGGAATTTTTAGAATAACCCCCTTAGAAGAAGCAGCCTTCGATAGGGAAAACACTGTATATGTTAACAATTACTTACAAATGAACCAACAACGAACAACACCCTCACCAACGGTAAACTTTAATATGTTAAACAACAATAATTCCTATACAAGACTAATAACACCTGACGATGTAAGAAAGCGTATAAGACAAACAAAAAACAAAGCACCAGGATACTCGAAAATAAATAAAACTGTATTAGAAAAATGTCCAGACAATGCCATCGAAATGTTAACAAATATATACAATGCCTCTTTTACTGCAGGATACTTCCCCAATATATTTTAAAAAGCAGTAATAAAATTCATCCCCCAAAAAAATAAATCAACTAAAAATCCCATCAACTACAGACCTATCTCACTTTTAGAAGTGCCAGGCAAATTATTTGAGAAAATCATTCAAGGAAGATTGAACTCATTCTTTATCGAAAATAATGTTTTGAAAGACAGGCAACATGGTTTCCGCCCACAAAAAGGTACAACTACAGCAATAGCCACAACTTATGAAACCATATCCAACGCACTGAGCAATAAACAACAAATCACACTAATACTAAGAGATGTCACCAAAGCCTTTGACAAGGTGTGGCACGAGGGCCTAAAGTATAAAATATTACAAGTCAATCTACCATCATCTCTAGAAAAAATACTTTGTACCTTTTTAGACAACAGAGTAGCCACCATTTATATGGGCAATAAAACCAGTAGCTGTATAAATTTAATGAGCGGAGTACCACAAGGCAGTGTGCTATCACTTACATTAATTATATACATTATACACTAATGCAGCTGGACCATCTTGGCTTGACACTATATATGCAGACGATGTAACACAGGTCATTATCACAAACAGTAAATCAAAACTCATGATGAAATACAAAGCTGAAAGAGAAATAAACATAATTAATTGTTATGAAAAAATGTGGAAGATTAAAACTAGTGAGGAAAAATTTAAAATTATCCCAATAGCACAAATTAAATCAGAAAAGCTTACAATAAATAACAAAATTATAGAGCCAAACAATGATGGAAAACTACTGGGATTTAAAATACACCGGAGGGGAATTACAACTCACATAACAGAGAGAATACACAGAGGAACGGCAGCTTTAAGTAAACTATACAGGTTTAAAAATTTAACTCCCCACATTAAAACAACACTTATAAAAACGCAATTAATACCTATCCTAGAGTATCCACCAATACCAATAAACGCTACTACAAATAGTCAGAAACTAAAATTGCAAAGAGTTTTAAATAGAGCCCTGCGATTTATTAACTGGAGTGACAATGATAGGACATCAAACATTGAACAATTACACTTGAAATATAAGGTCATTCCTATTAACATATCCATTCACTATAAAGCAAAAAACATATGGGAAACAATAAAACACAATAATGAAGATATGTACAACAGCTTAATAAACGAAAGGAATAATGACTTCAATCACAATTGGTTCCCTAGCTCAATAATTGCCGCAAACCAACAGTCACCTACTCCAATATATACACATTAAATCATAAAACATATATTCAATCTGTCGATAACAGCGGGTTCCCCTCTCCTTCAGGCCCATGCTCTGAAGGGCTGGTAATAACAAAAAAGTAAATACATAAAAAATAAGCAATGTGGTTAAGCCCACATACTATCTACCTCCTACTTTCCTTCACACTTCTCTTCTCACCCACTTTCCCTCATCAATACATCTTCCTTTCCCCCACACTTTCCTATCCTATTCACTATTCACTTGAGCCATTCTCTCCGACACCCTCAAGACGGATAGACCTTCGCTACTGAAGAAGGGTCAAGGACCCGAAATTGCGATCTAGCGAAAATGACTAGCTTCGGCGAAGTCATACAGCCAATTAAAAAAATAATATAAGACAATCATAAGATATAAGGAAAATATCTTAAGAAAAATAATAAATGCTCAACTAGCTATCACATTCAATGAGATATGTATTAGAGAAAGACTCCTGCCCATATACACCCTTAATATTACCAGTGATGGGGCAGTTAATACGAGCAGAAGACGCAGACGGAAGCCGAGTAATGAAGATAGAACTAACTTCATGAAGCAAAGGATAAGAGAACTCCATCTGAAGGTCAAGGAGCTACAGCAACAGCTCGAGGAAATCGAAGAGCAGTGGAAAAATATTGACATTGACGCCACATCAAAACAGATGATAGACACCAAACTAAAACAGATCATAGACAAACATAAGCATTCCATTGTTAGAGCCAACCAAAACAAGCTGGTTAGACTAAATGGCGGCAATGTCAAGTATTCCAGCCCTAAGGACTCGTACATCACCTTACTAATAAGAATCTCACCCAAGACCAACATGAAGTGCTTAATATAGGTCTCAACTGCCACATACTCTCAAGACCGAGAAAATTCCAGAAAAGGGTTGAATGTGAAGTGCTCATAGACAACGTAGAGAAACTGCAGAAAAGCGGCCAGGTGATCGTTAGCCAGACTTTCAAGCAAGAAGTGATCACGGAATCTACTAAATGAAGAGGCCATTACAACAGCAGCATACTTGAGAAAAGACACATCGATGCTGCCAAAGAACTTCGGTCTGATCCTGCCATCACCATCAGAAGAGCGGATAAGGCTGCTGCATATGTCCTCATCGACAGCAAAGAATACTTAAGCAAGATTGACAGCATCCTCAGCGACACTACCAAGTTCAAGAAGATTTCAAGAAACCCTACAGCAGCCCTCAAGAAAAGACTGAACAAGATTATAGCAAAGAATAACTCCACCTGCGATGTTAAGTTCGAAAGACTCACAGGCGAATATGAGATGGGATACTGCTATGGCAATGTCAAGACCCACAAGCCAGGCAACAAATTAAGACTCATATCCCAAATTCCCACTCCTACCTACTACATCGCTAAAAGACTGTGCGCCCTCCTCACACCGTACATTCCTACCTCCTATTGTCTGCAGTCAGCCTCAGATTTCATCGATGTCCTCAACAACAGCGATGCAGAAGGAAGAGTTGCCTCACTAGATGTCGAATCCTTGTTCACGAATGTGAACGTGTTTATCACAATGAAGCTACACCTAAGCTTGCGATCCCAGAAGCTGTACTCCGAGAACTCTTGGAGTGTTGCACTAAAGAAGCACCTTTTACCTGCCCCCGCGGTAACAAGTACTGCCAGGTAGACGGCGTGGCAATGGGTTCTCTTCTCGGTGTACTCTTGGCAAACTTCTTCATGGGTTGCATCGAGGAGGAAGTTTTCAAGATAGTAAAAAAAACTGGATATATATTGCCTTTATATTGACGACATTTTCATCAAGACAAAGGACGCAGCCGAAGCAGAGCATCTTAGACTTCACCTCCAAGAAACATCTGGGCTAACATTTACTATGGAAAACAGCAAAGATGGAGCCATGCCCTTTCTCGACGTCCTAGTGCAAGAAGAAGAAGGAAGATTTACCACCAGCGTCTACACAAAACCAACGAATCCTGGACTCTGCTTGAACGGACGAAGTGAGTGTCCCACGAGGTACAAGGATTCCACTATCTCAGCCTACATCAGAAGACCGCTTACACACTGCAGCACATGGAAACAAGTCCACCAAGAAATACAGCGCTCAACTCAAGTCCTCATAAACAACAATTTCAGTGAAAAGGACATCAACCGCCTAGTAAAGAAAATTGTCGACAGCTGGCATAACAAGAAGCAACAAGAGGATAAGAAAGGGAACATCAACATCTTCTATAAAGCAACTTTCTCTACCGCCTACGAAGAAGATGAGAGGGCCATCACGCAGATTGTGAAGAGGAACATCAAGCCTTCCGACCCTGACAAACAAGTTAAACTGATAATTTATTACAACACCAAGAAAACCAGCCATCTTCTTCTAAAAAATAACCCCTCAAAAGAGAAAGAGAGCCTTCAGAAGTCACATGTCATATATAGGTTTACGTGTAACCAAGGAAACTGTGAAGTCCTTCCCTCCACCTATGTTGGCATGACGACAACAAGACTCTCCCAACGACTAACTTTCCACCTCACAACCGGAGCACCCAAGAAACACCTGAAGGAGAAGCATAACATAAACATCACAAGAGGAATGCTAGTAGATAAAACGGAGATCCTAACTACATGCCCAGACACCAGGCGTCTCCCCATCTTAGAAGCACTATATATAAAGGAGACAAACCCTACATTAAATATAACAATCCGAAGACCTACAAGCATTACCAAGCGCGCGAAGACCCAGCTTGGATTGCAGCAGCCCAGCACAGCCCGCGACAGCCGTCAGCCAATCAGAGACCAGGACGCGCAGCGGGGTGACAAGCCTACCGGTATAAATACACCCCCCCCCCCGCAATCAGCTTGAGCCATTCACACACTTGACACCAGACGCCAGGACAACCAGCCCGCCCACCGCTCTCTAGAGAGCAGCCTGGAGACACCCAGACTGCGTAGGCACCAGCTCGCCGATTCGCTCGCCGCTGAGCTGCTCTGCCTCGCCGCAACAAGTCTCTCCAAGCAGACCCCAAGTTTTCTCTTCGTCTTGGCACCTTAGTGGCCAAGGCGTCGTGACTGTTTTGGTGTCTTAGTGACACCTGAAGCACCAACCAGCCCCGGAACACCGGTACTTTCGCGGCTATGTTCTCGGGACTGGCCAGCTTGCACTGAGACTCCTACAAGCACCTTTGTGAGGCTGACGATCGTGCCAGTTAGCACTTCAGGGAGACTCCCACCTTGGGAATCTCCCAAGTCATGTGTAACGGGAACTCCTCTGTTGTGTTCCGCCCAGGCACCTTCTTCTCCTACTATATTTTTCTCTTTTCGCCCATAGAGTCCCCTGGTGTGTGAAGGTGAACCCCGAGGCTTGCACGAGGGGGGCCCTTAGAAGGGCTGCCTTAAGCACATTAGTAGGGTAGGGCAAAACTTGGACAGGGTAGGATCGAGGCAGGGTGTCTACGACGGCTACTAGTAGCTGGGACACTAAACTGCCTCGCTTAGGCAGGCTCCTTCCTTATTCTATCACAGCTGTGTCGTGTGTCGGGCCGTGACCCCCTGTAGGTTCTCTTCTCTCTCTTTCCTTTTCTACCTTTTTTCTTGATTCAACCACGATATGCCAAGATGCCACAAGTGAAGATCAAGCACCCTAAACCTGATGCCGGAAACAAGCTGAAACTATTGAAGATCCTCTCTGAAGAACTGATATACGCCAATAAGATCGTCATAACGCCAGATGGTTTCGTAGTCATAACAAAAGACGACGAAGAAATAGACAACATATTCGCAAAGATCATCGAAATATTAGCTGCTGAGGATTACACACCTATAATCCCACCTGAGCTAAGAGCAAAAAGGACGGTTTTGCTTTTCAATGTTGATGAAGTAATACACAACCATCAAGAAAATGAGATCATAGGAGAAATCACGGCAAACAACCTATGGATCCCAACTATCGACAGCATCTTCAAAATCCCGAGAACAAGGATAATGAAAATAACCTTCTCAGAAACAGCCATTGCCAAAAAAGCTACAGAGAAAGGAATCCTGTCCTTCCATCTCAGAATTCCAGCTTATAATATAAAGCAAGACGAATTCATCTCTATTATGACTTGCATGCGGTGTTATAATATCGAGGATCACCCAACCAGTCAATGCCCAAAAGCAAAAGAATATAAAATATGCTCCGAATGTGCAGATGAAGGACACACATGGAGAGACTGCAAAAGCACAAATAAAAAATGCATCAACTGTTCTGACAAACATCGAACACTAGCAAATAAATGCCCTAAAAGGAAAAAAGCTGTAGATGCAAAAATAAATAAACAAAAAACTACTAACAATGCAACATATGCACAATCAGTCACCAACACAAACCCCTCACCCATCAGTAGCATAATCAATCCGGAAACAACAACAAAAATAATGTCATTCATGCTTCATGCACATCTGATCAATACAGCTAACCCAGGCTCTTATAATGATGAGTTCAACAGAGCCCTAGAACTCAACAAACTCCCAAAAATCGACCTCCCGAATAATCCACCTTCCAGCCTTATCCTCAATTTTCAAAACCAACAGCAACAGCAGCAGCAGCAACAGCAACAACAGCAGCAACAGCAACAGCAACAACAACAGCAACAGCAACAAGAACAACAACACCAACAATATCAACAAGACACACAACACACAGTCATGGCTAACACACAACAAACACCACACTCACTTAACTCCTGCAAAACAGACAGACACGAAACAATGCATACACAACAAGAAAACAACACTTCACATGACCCAAGCATGCCCCCACTGGAAAAAATCTCTGGTCAAGCCATAGGACTTCAGATCATCACCAAGAAAAGCAAAGGCTGGCCCAAAGAAAAAACCCTTAATCTAGTTGACTTAAAACGGGAAATTGATTCTGGATTATATAAATACAGGTACACGAACCCGTCATATACTGACCAAAAAAATACTACTGTATATGATAAATAACGATATGGAGCTAACAAACTGCTGGTGTACTACTGACGACTCGCAGTTCGGTAAAATCCGTAACGGCTTACACCAAGAACTCACCCCGCCACCCACCAAAGCCCCTAAACACAAACACAGCAGACACAGACACTCCTCTAATTAAAGCAAGTACCCAGAATCAAACACCGTTACACACAAATCACTGGAACAAACACTAACTTCTCACATACAGACACATACACAAACATGGACACGATCACCATAATACAACATAACGTACATACATGGAAAACAAACAAATTCTTGTTAACTAACACATATTTACAGAACAACCCTGACATAATACTTCTGAATAGCACCGGGGTCAAGGACACATAAACCATAAAAATATACGGATATAACACTTACAAAATCAACAGTGACAACACCCTTCATGATGGATCTGCAATACTAGTTAAAAACAGTATTGAATATAAAATCACAGATGACTTTGACACAGATATTTTACAAGTTACCATATCCACTACCACTGGACCAATAAATATTGCAACAACTTACTTACCACCACGAAGACCTTATCTCCCTATCACAGACTTTCACAGATTAATAACACAAAACACACCAACTTACATCATCGGAGATCTAAACGCCAAACATACGATTCTAAACAACAATGACAGCAACAATGTTGGGAAAGCAATAAAAAAACTTATTGACAAAGGGAATCTCTGTTACAAAGGCCCTAACTTCCATACATTTTTCGGCAGCAGTCATACATCTACACCCGACATCATACTTACAAATCATAAAACATACCATAGCATGGATATAAAACCCGGTCCCACCACATCTTCTGACCACATTCCAATAATAATCAAAATAACTACAAAAGCAATAACAACATCCATTGACCCAATACCAAACTACAACCTAGCAAACTGGGAAACATTCACCCAAGACATTAAAGAAACACATAAAAACATAAACACAAACGCTTATATGAGCACACAACAGCTAAATATATCTTTACAACAATGGACAAGTGTTGTAACAAACTCAATGAAGAACAACATCCCCTTAAAAAGAACAAGAACACAACAAAAGCCACTAACAAATAACACCATAAAATATCTTAAAATCTACGCAAAAAACATCACAGACGAAAGCAATTATACAGGTTGGACTCCTTTAAAATACGCAACCTTAAAAAGAATAAGACCTGCAATAATAAAAGAGTGCAATAATATACAAAATAAACAGTGGGAAAGTAAAATAACTAAGCTTATTAATGCACATAAAGACTCTAAGAAATTCTGGTCACAGATAAAAAAATTACAAGGCAACAGTAAGACCTCGGAAAATTACATAATACACAACAACGAAAAAATCCATGACGTAAGAAAACAAGAAGAAATTTTTAGAGAGGTATGGAGCAATAACTTTCAAATATCACAACAGGAAAACGCAGAATTCGATCAACACACAGACAACATGGTCACCCAATACGTGATTAATAATGAAGATAAATTTACGCCATACCCAAATGGAGACCCAAACAGACTTGATGACAACCACCCACTGTTACATAAAATAACCCCAGACACAATACAACGTATAATTAAAAGCCTTAAGAATAACACCCCAGGGGTGTCGAAGATCAATAAAATAATTCTACAACACCTATCACCAGACTCTATATTAATTCTTACAAAACTACTCAACATATCAATTTCCATGGACTACTTCCCAGACGAATACAAACATGCTAAACTCAAACTAATCCCAAAGGCCAACAAACAGACAACAAACCCACATAACCACAGACCTATCTCTCTACTTGAAGTGCCAGGAAAAATGTTCGAAAAAATAATCAACCACAGACTAAGAAATTACCTAGAAACGAACAGCCTCTTTCCAACATCTCAACACGGTTTTAGACAACACCGATCAACACATACTGCCATAGCAATCCTCACAGAAAAAACTAAGTCATACACTAACAACAAACAAAATAGCCACAATTGTCACCCGGGATATATCAAAAGCATTTGATAAGGTCTGGCACCAAGGCTTAAAATATAAACTATCCTTATTAAATTTACCAGACACTTATGTAAAGCTCTTGAGTAGCTTTTTGAATAAAAGAACAGCAAGTATAGCAATAAAAACACACACGGGTCCACCCATACCACTGCTAAGCGGAGTACCTCAAGGCAGCAACATTTCACCAACCCTATTCACTATATACACCTCAGATATTCCACCACCAAGCCCACATTGCACATACGTAACTTACGCTGATGACATCACCCAAATAATAACACAACAAGAGAATAGTAGAAATTTCTTAGCACGAAAAGTGGAAAGAGAAATCACAAAAATAAACCAATACGAACATCAGTGGAAAATAAAAACAAATATGAATAAATTCGCAATACTTCCAGTCTCAATAACGAAAACGAAACCAATAACTATCAACCATCAAAGAATATCATACACAAGAAAGGCAAACATTCTTGGCATGTCAATCAACAGCAAAGGGTACAACAACCAAATCACAAATAACGTAGTAAAAGCAAAGCACGCTCTATATACTATAAAAAAATTCAGCCAACTCACCACGAACATCAAGTTACACCTCATAAAATCTTGCGTAATTCCACTACTTCTCTACCCAGAATATCCACTAGCAACATTATTTAAACATGCTATAAGAAAACTTCAAAGAGTACAGAACCATGCCTTAAGGTTTGTTTACAATGAACAGTATCCATACACAAAAACCACATCAGAGTTACACCAACTAAGCAACATGAAACCAATAAACATTCTATTACACGAAAGAGCTCAAAAAATAAAATTCACACTGCAAAACATTTTACACGACACTGAATACATACATACAATAACAGAAAACCAAAACAACATTTTGGAGCACACATGGTTCAGGAAAACAGCAAAAACATTAGAGCAAGATGTACCAACTCCACTTTACACTTAAACTTCTCAGTCGTAAGGTAAAGCATAAAATCTAGATGACAACAATAACATGTTATAACACACACATACACATATATGCACAGCCCATTGCCAAAACAAAATTTAGGTCAACTCAACGGTAAAAGGTAAATAAACAACAGGAAAAGCAAGGCGTACAGCCCGCCACCTATTACTCTCTAACTATATTTCACTTTCACCAAAACTGTTCCCTCCAACTCTCAACCCTACTTCCCCCTCTAATTTCACCCTCACTGTCTGTCCCCCTCTTGTAATTGTAATTGAGCCATTCTCTCCGACACCCTCAACACGGATAGACCTTCGCTACTGAAGAAGGGTCAAGGACCCGAAATCGCGATCTAGCGAAAATGACTAGCTTCGGCGAAGTCATACAGCCAATTAAAAAAGAATATAAGACAATCATAAGATATAAGGAAAATATCTTAAGAAAAATAATAAATGCTCAACTAGCTATCACATTCAATGAGATATGTATTAGAGAAATATATATATATATATATATATATATATATATATATATATATATATATATATATATATATATATATATATATATATATATATATATATATATATATATATATATATATATATATATATATATATATATATATATATATATATATATATATATATATATATATATATATATATATATATATATATATATATATATATATATATATATATATACATATATATATATATATATTTATATACATATAAATATATACATATACATATATATATATATATATATACATATATATATATATATATATATATATATATATATATATATATATATATATATATATATATATATATATATATATATATATATATATATATATATATATATATATATATATATATATATATATATATATACATTAAACTAGCGCTACAAACAAAATGAAAAGAGATGTTGATATTAATGGTTGCCTTAAATGCTGTTGTCTCTAACATAAAGTAAATAATTGCATGGGAGGAATATTCACAGTATCCTATGAGGAAAGTCGCATTCTCGAAGAAATAACACATGGTCTTTCTAAGTCGGAAATATTCTACTTAAATGTTTTTAATTAACTACATGGCTTTGAAGTCACAGGAAATTTAAACCATAGCGTGCGTGCAAGAGTGATAAATGATTACAAAGTCCCGTTGTCGTGCTTCTGTGTTGTACAATCTTGCTGCGTCCCTACTCTGTAAAACCAGCTTTTCTGGGCTCAAAGGAATACATTTAAGTTTTCATAAATCTCACTTAATTTGTATTATTTTCATATATTTACACTCAGACGATAATATACGTCTTCCGACAACAACGAAAACTACGAAAATTGGATTATTCTTTCTTCACACAAATTCCATCAAATACCTCGGAACACTTCACATTACATTACTTCCGATTCAAATCACTTCACGCAATTAACACTCAAGGATAAAACACATCCTACACATATCTAATCCCCCTTAAAAAAAAAAAAAACACTAGCATTTTTCTCTGACTGCATTACAACTGACTGCCTCTACTTGCTGGTACTGTGAAAGGCGGCTTGCCCATCTTGACCCTCCCTGGTCTGGCAGCTCTGTGTAGCTTGTATCTATGTCTTCTGTCTATTCCCGTCTCCTGCATCTCATAATATACTTGTGATGCTAGAGCGACTTTTTGCCTCAACAAAACTTCCGTTGCTATAAGATTTATTTTCCAATACTTCGATCATACAGTTTATTTTCCCTTTACTTTCAGAAAGGTTTATTTTCGAGTAACTTCGGTAATTGCATCTTCTAATCAGGAACAAGGAGGCGGAGTTTCCTGTGGTCCACCGGCTATCCGACTTCTCCATATCATTTGCTTCTGGTGATCTCTGCTTCCCTCCGATACTAATTTAGTAATAGCCATCTGAGTATCTCTTGTAATCTGCTGCTAATCACCGGCTCTGTTAAACTTGTGATGACTCTTGTAATCTTCATACCTGCTCCCCTGTTTATCTTCTTTTTTTTTTCTCTCATTTATCTTTTCTACTTTCGTACTGCTAAATGCTGCAATGACCATTTGTGTAGCTGACCTTCGTCCAAAGGCAACAGTTTCGGATAGCCATAATATTTCTTCAGTTGTGTCCCCAACAGACATGAAGGTGGGCCATACCATTAGTAGTGAAAATCATAGTAGTTTACAAGTACATAAATAGTTAAATATTTCCAGCAATATGTAAAATCAAATTGGCCGTTTAGAGTTTTGTTCAATAAAGAAGCCCTTAACATAGGATACAAAACTGATGAACACAGAATTGACATGGAGGTAATAAACAATTGCAGAAACGATCATTAGTCCCAGTGAGATCTAAAGCACTGGATCAGAGGATGTTGTGGACCTATCATAAAAGCCAGCTGTGCCCTCACTGAACGTTTCCCTTTGTGTCTCACAACAGAAAGGGGAAGTCACAGTCTACCTCTAAAGACAACTCGCTTCCTTCACACCTAATTACACACACACCCTTCACTCAAAATTCAAAATTATCATGGTAACTCCTACTCCTCCCCATCTGGGGAGGGGACCACAAATGTGCCAAGGTCAAACTGCTCTTCTGGTATTGACACCTAAGTGTCTTGACACCCCCCTCAACTGTTCATTAACTTCAGCAACATTCGCGGTCTTATATCTAATTTTCAATCTGTAGAACACCACCTCTCCTTTACTAAACCTCATCTTCTTTTCCTCATAAAAATACAAGTGTCTGAGGCAACTGCATGTAGCCCCATTTTCTTGTTCCCTCCTTTCTCTATCCTCATTTTCAATCCAAAGCTGAATGTTGCATATATGTGCGCAACAACTTAATCTGCTCTCGTGCCCACGTTCTTCATTCTTCCGAGTTTTCCACCATTTGGCTATGACTATAGAGTCACTCTCAAACTAAATTTATCTGTGTTGTATATCTCTCACCTAACTCCTCTGAATATGGGAAATCCGTTGAATACTTAACTTTCAAAGTGGAGCACATTCTGACTCTCTTCCCTTTTGCAGAGTTCCCCATTCTTGGAGACTTCAATGTTCACAACCAGCCTTGGCTTTCCTTTCCCTTCACTGACCATCCTGGTTAACTAGCCTTTAAATTTGCTATCCTCCACGACCTAGAGCAGATGGTGCAACACCCTACTCGTATTCCTGACCGTCTTGGAGATACGTCCAACATTCTTGAACCTTCCCTAAGCTTTAATCCTATCTTCTCTGTTAGGTTCCTCCTATCACTATCTCGTATCTGTATCTTGCCCTATCGTTCCAATCCCTCCTCAGGATCACCCTCTGAGGAGGTGCTTCTGGCGTTTTGCCTCTGCTAGTTTGGGGGATCTGAGAAGGTATTTTGCTGATTTTTCTTGAAATGACTACTATTTCTTTGTTAGAGAACCGTCTCTGTTTGCCAAGCGCATAACAGAGATGATAGTGTCTGGCATGGAGGCGTACATTCTCACTCTTTTTCTCGACCTAAACCTTTCAAACCTTGGTTTAACACAGCCTGTTCTCGTGCTACACTTGATAAAGAGGTTGCCCACAAAAAATATTTGAGCCTTCCATCACCAGAATCTCATATGCTTTATATTTCTGCCAGGAACAATCCCAAGTTTGTTCTCCAATTAGCCAAAAAATCCTTCATTAATAGAAACTGTCAGAATCTTTTAAAATCTCCCCTCGTGACTTCAGGCACCAAGACAAAGTTGGAGAATAGACTTACCATTGTTCCTGGCAGAAGTATAAAGCGCATAAGATTCTGGTGATGGAAGGCTCAAGTACCTTTTGTGGGCCACCTCTCTGTCATGTATAGCACGAGAACAGGCTTTGTTAAACAAAGGTTTGGAAGGTTTAAATCGAGAAAAAGAGTGAGGAATGTACCCCTCCATGCCCGACACTTTCACCTCTGTTATGCACTCGGCTTACAGAGACAGGTCTCTGACACAGAAGCAGTAGTCATTCCAAGGAAAATCAGCAAAATACTGCCTCAGGTCCACCAACTAGCAGAGGCAAAAAGCCAGAGGCACCTCCGCTTAGGGCGATCCTGAGGAGGGATTGGAGCGATAGGACAAAATACAGATACGAGATTGTGATCTCAAGAGCCCAATGGAAAAGAGAGGGTAAGAACATAAACAGATGGATTAGAGGTGAGGAAAAGGTCGAGAAAATTGGGCGTATCTCCAAGACGGTCAGGAATACGAGTAGGGTGTTGCACCAATTGCTGTAGGTCGTGGAGGATAGCAAAGTTGAAGACTAGTTCACCAGGATGTTCAGTGAAGGGACAAGAAAGCCAATGGTTATGGTGAACATTGAAGTCTCTAAAAATGAAGATCTCCACAAAAGGGGAGAAAGTCAGAATGTACTCTACTCTGGAAGTTAATTGATTTATTTATTTTCCTTTTTTTTATGTAGGGGGGGTCACTGTCCAAGGGCCAGTATATATATATATATATATATATATATATATATATATATATATATATATATATATATATATATATATATATATATATATATATATATATATATATATATAT